>NW_027104175.1:1494287-1764145 GCF_902728285.1 Clytia hemisphaerica
TTTTTTAAATCGGGAATTTTTGCTTCCTTTAGCTTTCCGAGTTATTTTTTTCATCATAAAAAAACACCATTTTAATCTATTGATCCCATACCAACCTAAATCAAAGACAAACCATCCATAACCAACTAGAAAAACCTTAACTTGCTTAATAAAATGAATAATCAACAAACAAGTGAATATTGAAAAGCAAGAACTGAAGTTAAAACCTGCTAGATAAAAAAGTGTAAAGCCCTTCAAAAATATTACAGCATAAATAAAATCTCAAAAAATACAGCAGGTAAGTTGGAATAAAGCTATTTCAAAATTCATATTTTCCTCCCTATTTCATTAAAATACTGTAAGTGACATGAAAGATTCTCCAAATTCACTGAGTCCTTCCCCCTTCGCTGTAAAAATGAATGAATCCCAACGATTCTGAATCAATCATTCACGACTATTTTCGTAGATTGTTATGAGAGATGTTTAAAAAATAATAAATGAAACTGTCCAGAGTGCACACACTCACCAAATCAACTTACAGAAACATTCGAAGGTTCCCCGCACCGCATGTGACCTTTGCAAAACATCGAATTATGAATCGAATCTGTTTGTGTCATAAGGCTCTAATTAGACTTGCGGGTAAAAAACATTCCAGGGGTCAATACGCTACTTTTCAAAGTGGAAAGTCTTAAATGTTGACCTGAAGGTATATTTTATTCGAATGTTTACCCCGTCTTTTTAAAAAATAATTCGAACATCAAACCCCTTCTGCGCAATGTGAAGTGAAAGATACTGGAAAATTTTACTTAAGCAACGAGGAAACTGCTAGTCGAGTTTTTTGTCACTCGTTGTGTCACACGTACAAAGAATAAACGTAACGTAAGCAAATGAATGAACACTAAATTTTCGTGAGAAAATTTCTAGAAGCAGAAAAGTCGCCCTTGGCTTGGCACATCCCTGTGTTATTGAAAAACAATAATGGAGGGATCGTGTAAGACCCGTTCGGCTTTATAGAAGCCCCGGGGATACTAGGGTTGCGAGCTGACGGGTATGTGCCGCAAAAATTGAGGAAAAAACTGATTATTTCGGGATTTTGTGACCCTTATTGGAATATTGGCTGTTTTACAAGCCAAAAAAAAATGGAAAATAACTCGGAAAGCTACAGGAAAGCAAAATTCCCGAGTTAAAAAATTCCAAAAATAACTCGGAAAGCTAAAGGAAGAAAAAATTTCCCCGAGTTTAAAATGGAAAATAACTCGGAAGGTTAGAAGCAAAAAAGCGAGTTAAAAAAAGAACTCGGAATTAAAGAAAAAAATAACCGAGTTATGAAATGAAAAATGACGTCACTAAATTCCTCATAAATTAACTGGTTTTTTTTTACTCGGAAAAAATAACTCGGGAATTCCGGGCCTCCCTAAAAGAGGCGCAGAGCTTATCTGGCGACTATCATTCCTTTCCGATGGGAAATGACCCACTCCGTTACAAATTAGATTAGAGTACCGTGAGCTAAGGGGGGGCTACTAGTAGGCAAGTAGAGGGTACGGTATGTGCTACCCTAAGAGGCGAGGGTACCTTTTTTGGATTTTCAAAGTCCGCCTAAGGGTCGGAAAAATCAGAAAATCATATTTCAGTCCCACGACACGTCGGAGAAATAGGAAAAATTCAATTTTTTACCCCCGGAAAGATTGAAATTTGGTCAAAAGATTGAAATTTGGTCAAATTTGTCCTAATAACAATAAGAGTCGTAAAATTCACTAAATTTCCTTTGTTTTCTCCTTTTTTCTCCTTTTTAGTCCCGGTAAGGGACCAAAACTTGGCCTCTGATACTCAGGGTACCTTTAGAGCTTTAGAGCGTGGGCGGCCACCACCAATTCGCCATCGGAATATCAGATAAGCACAAAGCGTCCCGTGTTCGCACTAGGCTGCGTGCATTCCCAAAATTTATTTTGATATATATTTATTATTTATATACCTCACCAAAAACCGGGATTTTTTATTCCATTTCTAAGGGAGTTCCACTTTGACGATTTTTGAACAATAGAAGCCTTTCAAGTGCTTTGACGCAAATTCTCCAAACATTCGGTCGCAAACGCCGGTTCAATTTGTGCATCAAAAGCCCTTAGGGTTTTTCTTTAAGGAGCGATGGCCAAGTGGTCAAAGGTGTTAGCGTCTCAAAACACAGGGATTCGCGGTTCGAATCCCCGCTCCTTCCAATGTTTCGTTCAATTCATAGAGAGCCGAGCCGGCTGGCCTAGGACCCCGTGAAAACAATCGAAAGACTGTCTAAAAGTCCTAGATTTCTGGGCTATATCCACGTAAAATATCGACTCTATCCATCTAGTGATAAAGATGGTACATTTGAGAGTACATAGTTTAAGTGGATGATTTCTCGTTAATACCTTTTCATGCTTCAAATGGAAAAAGAAGAGACACGCCTTCTTATATTCGAAAATTTGCAACGACGTCACATGATATTTTGAGTAATTGACGTCAGAATTATTTTCGTTAGAAAAAGTTTTTCACCGCATTTTTCCATTGCTTTTGCTCATGCTTTTGGGGCTGGCATGACCCGCTAGGTTGTGCTATTTCGACAGGATTGCGATTCAGTTTTCAATATATTTATTTGTGCCGTGAAGTCATTTTTTTAAACTTTGAATTATATTCTCTAGCTCTTTGTATGTTAAGCAATTTATATATTGCGTAACGTTTTAATTCTCGTTTTAATTTAATATTCAATTATTGCATAGTAAAAAAAAGAAAGTCACTTAAAAAAAGTCACTATAACTGTAGGGGCTTCTTCGATTCGAACGTCAAATCCATTTTGGGCGAGGGTTTTACCCGAAGGAAGTGCTAATTTTTACCATTCAATCATGTATGAAAAAAGAAATTTTAAACACACGGTTAAATCAATGCCGTATTACGTATTGAGGTTTTCGTCTCAAGACTCCACAAAATTCTTATTTCCTACTCAAGTGAACCCCCTGACAAACCATTCGAAATCGCAACAAGCCTACCATTTTAGCGTGACAGACACAAAATACATAGAAGATTGCGCTAGTATAGGCTAGCTCCTCCCGAAACCAACCCTACACTGAACCGTGAGTACCGTGATTTTGTATAAGATTCCCATTTCCGCACTAAAATTCCTTTGCCACTTATCTAGCGGAAAAGGACCAGAACTTCGGGTAGTTGAAAAATAAGCTTCGGAAAGTTAGGTAGCAGTGAAGTTAAGTAAAATCACGACGACGAACGAAAATTTAACAGGCTAGTGAGTTTCAACCAATCAAATTTCGTATTTTTACTAGCATATTACATTTTTCGTCCATCGTCGTGATTATCCTGGTATGCTTAACCTCAGTAGTTTCGTGAGTAATCTAAACACAAGATTTTCCGTACTCTTAAGAAACCCTTTCCTATCTCATGGCAGTTACCCCGGGGAAAAATAGCAGCGAGATTCTGGAAAAGTGACAAGAATCTTAATTTGGAAGTGGGAATCTTATACAAAACGACAGTATCACAACTCGAGGTTCAGCAAGATTGATTTTTACGCCACGAGAACTAAATTTCACTAATTTTGGATTTTTACAAAAAATTACCAATTCCATAACATAAACATTCTAACAAACCTCGAACCCAGTCCCTTAGATAGCTTTTTTATGATTCTGATAGCGCTCAAGAGAGAATTGCACCAACGTCGATAGTAAAATCAAAAAGTGATGCAAGAATTTATCTTTGAGAATTTCAATGGGTTGATAATATGCGGCTATCCATTATTCCTGCTTAGATTAAATCGTTTCTACTCCCTCATGACAAATACTTTTCTTTATGGGGAACACTCAAAGTATGTGACTGATAGCGCGTAAATTTGGGTTTTTAGCTTAAAACTACCGTGAATATGTAGCACAGTGTATGATTATATGCATTTGTGAAAGCCCAAGATGTGATTCTCACGGTAGCACAAACCTAGCTAAAAACTTTTCATAATGATAGAAGCTGGCACTCACAAAGATCTGGAAAATGTCCGTATATGGGGGGGGGGTGGAGGATACATTTTCCGGGGGGGGGTAGCATAAAATCATCAAAATTTGCCTTGTCCGGGGGGTAAATTTGCTCTGTCCGGGGGGTAAAACCAGAGTCCGGGGGCCAAAAGTCGCTTTATCCGGGAAGTAAATCACTGAAAATTGTTATATTCTCCACCCCCCATATTCATATTTTTTCTGGAAAAGCCCATTGGATGACGTAGCAATTTACAAGGTCTAATTCCCCCTAAGGTAAGGGTTGTAAAAATAGCAAAAAACTCCAGTTTTAGTTTCTAAAAAGGTCTCTTATAAGGGAAGAAGAATAAACACATAGTAAAGTAAATACGTGATTTAAATATGACTCCTCTTAAGTAAATTATTCAAATATTGATGCAGATGGTCAAGGGTTTGTTTACAAATTGCATGTTTTTGTTAGCCTTAAGGTAAGCAGACACCTTTTACTTCTAGGTTAAATTTCAACTGAAGCAAATATTAGTTTGACTTTTCGATCATTTGTTTTATTGTCCGTAGAATTTTTCCCTTCAAAAACTTAAGGGCTCTGACCATAGTGATTTTTTCAGAATTGCCGTGTTTAAAATGTGTTTTCTGACTGATGTAACCACCAAAACTATGGCATGTTATACATTTTCTGTTAGACAAACTATTCCTGAATCTGAAAATTCAAAAAGTGCATTGAAAAAATTTGATGAAGAAGAAAATGAAGACTTTTGCGAGGAAGAGTATTTCAACTTTGAAGAGCTTAGTTTCGGCGAAGAAAAAACATTTTGAAAAACTTTTCACAGTAAATGGTGTATCTTTTACCGAACAATAAAAATTTTTGCGGAAAATTTTTGTAAATGCTTCTTTGTCTCGAAATCTTCAAAATAGTGGTTTTTCATCAATTTTTCATCTGGATTTTGCTTAAAAAAACAGTCATAACTTTTGACACATCTTTTTAGAAAAATTTTCCGCAAAATTTAAAATAGTTCAATTCTTTGCGGACAGTGTAAAAAAATTTTGAAACAAAAAAGTTAATTACCCATTAAAACTAAGCACTTTTTGTAAAAGAGGGTGATGCAACATGATATTAACATCTTTTTAAAGTTCATAACGTCATTTTTGCAATTAAATTCTTAATTACTCCTAAGGGATTCGATTAAAAAGCAATTTATAAATGCAATTCTTTGTTAAAAGTGTTAAGGAACCTGAAATATAACTTTTTATTCAAATATACCAAAATCAATTTTTGGACTATGGTCAGAGCCCTTAAGGTATTTTCAATATCCAATTCTACAAAGTGTTCAGTTTGATATAATCTTGAATGTAAACAAAATGTTCAGTTTACATGGAAAGAAAATTTTGATATTTTCATGTTTTGCAATGTTTTGGTGGAAACAAGAACAAGGAAGGCAGCACTAGGCAGGTCCTTAGATTAAACGTAAAGCTAGAAGGTAGGATTGGCAAAAGATGTTATCGGAGCTTTTGATTTTTCTAAAAAAGCGATGGATTGTGGGATTGTTTCGGAAATATTACAATAAAAATCTTATAGGAATTCCTCGAGGGCACAGCTCATTTGGAGTTTCCGAAGGAGATTTGATGACTTACATACTCTCAAAACTTAATAAGTGGGGAATAAAAATGTCCCGGGTGGAAAATTTTACTGGCTATACAGCAGAATTAGGGCAAAAGAGGAAATCTCAAAAATATTTTCCCAAAAATATAAGGGGGGGGGGGGGGGGGCTGGAATAAGAGGGTCCTGGTTGGAAAATTTCCGAAAATTTTCGAAAAATTAATTAGCGGGGAGACGCCTATTAGGTAAATCCATATTTACAGCATAAGGTACAATGGGTAATTGAATTATTGGTAAGATCAGCCGTATCCCACTATTGTATTTATCTTTGTACATCTTATAGTTATTAGGCGTCCGAAAGGCAGATAGATAACTAGTGTTCCTTGGAGACGATCCGCTGTGATTTTTGGAAGAGATTATATAACTTCAATTCTGAAAAAATAACAACAGAATAATATAATAAGGATTGTATTGAGAATTTGAATGAAGTAAAGTAAACCATTATTCTTTCCATGGTTTCAGCCCACTTTTCAGGTGCCCCCATTGAGCATGGTGCCCCCAGCAATTTCGGTCCCCTTGAAAAATTGCTTTGAGTTAGGTACCCCTATTCAGCAGATAATTTCTTTGAATTGACACTTTTTGTTCTTTTGTCATTCCTAAAATCATGCTCACGCATGAACGCCTGCTAATAAGCTTTGTTGTTATGCTATAAAGGTGGCGGCTGTAAATCAAAACAATCACATTAGAAAAATATAGCAAAAGATGGCGTGATGGGAAACGAAAGAAAAATTGGATGGGAAACTAGGTGCTGGGTGCTTGAAATTAGATTTGGAAAATATAACCAGCCCCCAGAGCCTCCATCAAAACAGCTAGGTACCCTTAATGAATAGGTAACCCCAAAGAATTGCAAGGCATTAGCCCCCCTCTACTAACCTGGCCTAGGTGTCCTTCAGATTTCTGGGGGGGGGGGCTGATACCATGCTTTCAATACATCAAAGTATAAAAAGACGGGGGTCTGGTTTCTGGGTAAAGATGGATATGATGGGTAGGCAATATCTTTCGATTGCGAAGGTAAAACAAGAAAAATCTGACATTAGAATGAAAGGGGAAATAGGAAAAAACGAGCGCATGATAGTTTTGACCCAACTCTACGAAAAATAAACACCAAGAAAAAGTCTCAGATCAAACAAAGATTTCATAATATCTCTTCAAATCAAAACATTTGGGATATAGTAAAAAGCGGAAGCATAAATAAACAGGGCGCTTGTATTGACATAAAGTTTGGTCTTGAGTCTTTTGGACTTGATTCAAAAAATGAGTAAAATGTGAATGTGTGGCTGCTGAGGTCGAGAAGAAAGTTCTGCAGGTTTGTATTTTTCGTTCCGTTTTTTGAATTGACTCTTTCTATCTCGAATTCACAAGTGATTGTTGAAAAATTTATTCAAGGAAAAGAAAGTTCGAGAAAAGACGAAGAATTTAGTAATTCATACATATTAAATTGGGACAGAGATGCTTAGGTGGCCATCCACTGAGTTTGAAAATAGTGATACTTTTTTGGTGGTTTTTTATTTTTTTGGCTTAAACTCAAGTATAACTTCTCTGGAACAACCTCTGAAAATTTCAATTCATAAAAGTAAAGAATAAGCAGAAAATTTTAGGTTTTAAAATACCTACCTTTAAGCTTTTAATGCTCGCCCATGGACGCCCTGTTTCCCGCCCGTTAGTAAAACAGCAATTCTACCTTCTCTAGCTGCTCAAACGGCTTGAAAATCTTTACGGGTCGTCTTCAAGTCGCTAGAAACATTTCTAGAAGGTTTGAAGTCGCTTGGTGTACCCATATTCAGTTTTTAAACTTTGTAAACAATGACCGCCCTCGAATTTTAAAGATGGTTTTTGGACAGTTTTGGAGGATGAAGCTCACTGACTTTTGCTGAGTGTTTCATCCACATTTGTTGCTGTAAATGATGTTTTATGGTTCTCTTATTATACAAGGAGGTTTGTAAAACTCTAAGGAATATTTAATCATGATGTAACTTGTGATTTCTTTTGATTAAGAGCACGGTCGGTTGTCGTGTATTGCGCCAAAGGTATGTAGTACTTTTGTTTGCTTGTTTATTCTTTTTTGGGTGCTATTTTAATGTTTTTTTGCCAGGAATCTCTTAGAAAACAACACAATCATCTTCAAATTACTGTGTGTGATTAGATTTTGGCGGTTTCATTATGCTTTCAGCGATAGCATGAAAGTGAAAGTGAAAGTGCCATGTAACACGATAATGAGTCTTCAGTTCCAGAGCTTTTTGAATGAATATTTTAACTTAATTGATTTAGTTTTTAATCCCTGCTGATAGGAATAGTCCAAAATAGTCTTACAATGAATGTGGGCATTGTTATTTACATTTCGGGGTGGTTTTCGTGGTGAAAATGATAGTTTTGCGGTCTTTTTTCAAGTTTTGCGGTTTTCTGGAAATGATCAAAACGTCACTCAAATTGGCCAACATTTTCACTGTAAATAGTTTAAATCCTTATTTCCTTTGAAGTAATGTAGAAAACTCCCTTATAGGCTCAAATCATAAAAAAATCCCTATTGAAAACTATAATCTTTTCATTTAACCGCAATTTATGTTTTAAAAGCACGATTTCTCAAAACGCAAATCCGGGTGTTTCCAATCACTGTGGCGGAAAAATCTCAGGATCTAGTTGTCCGATTGGTCTGATTTTTTCAGGGTATTTGCACATCTATGAGGGCTGTGGAATGAGCGAAGGATTTTTCAGATTTCACTAATTCCAGATCTCATATTTTGAAAAAACTGTTTTTTTGACTTTTACCCCCGGATTTTGGATTTTTCAAAAAATTTTTTCGCTCATTCCATTCTTTGTCCTTAAGTGCCTTTACATACCAAAAATCATTAACCAAGTATTTGTAGTTTTCTCTAAAACGTTGACACAAGATTATTTTGATTTTTCTGAAAAGTCGTACCAAACCCCCGTCTTCCAATTTTTTTTTTTAATTTTTTTTTAAATATTAACTTTAGGTCATAAATAATAATACCTGGAAGTTTCAAGCCCATATCATTTTTAGTTATTGAGTAATCAACATTTAAAGTTAAAAGGTCGATTTTTCAATTTCCAGTGGCCACCTTAATAACCTTAATATAATGAATGGAGATACAGAAAACATGCAACTCCTATAAAAAAGGTAGAGTTACTTTAATGGGATAAACTTTCACGGGGATTAAATTTCGCGGATTTCGCGGATTTGGGTATCATCCGTGAAAATCCGCGAAATTAAGTCCCATTGAAAATTTGGAAGGGCCTCATCCGCGAAATATTTCTAAACAATACTCAAAATATGTCGAATAAATACTATTTGAATGGTTACTTGCATCAAAGAAGCGTAAATAAGGGGTACTTCAACAACCAACATGCATGCTTTGACAGTAGAAGTCACAAAATCGTGAAAATATTGCCACCCAATAGTGCCACACGCGAAATCACGCCATCACGCCAAGAAAAATCTCTTAATCACGCCATCACGCAAGAAAAAAGTCCCAATCACGCCATCACGCAAACCGCTGGGGGGCCTCATTAAAGTAGAGTTTCCTAGGATTTCTGTTTTAAAACCTATCCTAGAAAAGTCGAGGCCTATTATGATTTCGCTAAGGTTTGTTAAGTCTTAACAATGAAATTGGGTTTGGTTGGTATAATACCAGCAGACGTTTAGTGGTCATTATCTGTAGAAAGGCAGTTGTAAAAAGACATCTAGTAGTTTATCTAGAGCTCCAGCCGATGAATCTTATACATGTCAACATAAAAATTAAGTAACATCATTTAGGATTGATACAAGTAAAGAAAAATGTGTGGGAGACAGTTGGAAGAAAAATAGGAGGTGTACAAACCGCTCTTCTGACACCTTGATGACAAGAAAAGATACGAGAGATAGTGACAGTCGAAAAATCACAGATCTATTGCTGTTCATAGTAATGAAATTTTGAAATTTTCACGCAATTGGTTCACGCCTTACTTACTCAGGATAATAATAAATTTCACTATATTTAATTACCCCTATTTCATTTCACTGATTCATTTGGCTAGTTTAAATTTTGCCTTGAAATGATATTTTGGGGTTCAGGTTAGTTGGGGGTAAACCCTGCTTAGAATTCGTAGCACTATTTCGTTTAGTCTACATGCTAGAGGACTGATTCAGGCATAAGGAACAATCAAAAAATACTGCTCTCGGGTACCTAATAGCCGGTAGGGCCCGCTAATTAATTTTTCGCAAATTTTCCAACCAGGCCATTTTTATTCCAACCCCCCGCTTATTAAGTTTAAATCTCAATTTTTTCCAAGCCCCCCACTTATTCCAAACCCCCGGCTATTAGGTACCTGAGGGGAAGGGACAAATCATTATTATATTTTATTACGTATAGCACTAATGTTATTGTATTACACGGATTATAAACGATTCCAGCCTACCTTTCGTGGAACTCATAAAACGCATGTGGTTATTTAGAAAGTAGATATGATTTTGAGAAAGAATGGGGAAAGAAATAAATCTTTAGCGGAGTGTATCTCACATATGACACAGCGTAGGACGACGTTACTTACAGACAACTAGTGAACAGGCATAGGGATAAATAAGTCTGGCATTACAAATTCGTAACCTACAAAAAAAGATTAGAAACACTGTCAAAAGTTTATGACTTAACACCCTGGCTCGATGCTTCGATCAAAGAAATAAAACTTTTTCTCTCATTTAGGATACAAATTTCAAGTTGTCTTAAGTTCCAAAAAGGGAATGGGATGATTTTAAAGGGATGCAATTTTCGGGTATTCTTTCCGTGGGAGATCTTTGAACAGGCTTTCAAGCGAGCGGGGAAGGGGGGATGGATCGGATGCTTATAAAAAGGGGTCGGTTCATAGAGAATCTAATATTGTACAGTTCTTCCTTACTAATTGATAACGAAAGTTGAAAGAGCAAAGACAGTAAGTATATAATTAATAGTTTTAACAGATATTTCGTGTGCTTTAGAGCCTTCCTGTTTTTACTTTTATCAACGGTGAAAAGATATTACATTTGAAAGGTTGTCTTAATGAAATTAGGAAACTCCAAGCTCCAATATAACTCACTTTTTTGTATTGATTGGGCGCTTGGCCTTTGTTGTATGTGACGTGAGTCTTTATAAATAAATCAGGCTTGTTTTATCAGCTCCGAAAAAGTATCGTTGTCGGTAAGATAAAGTAAACTAGGACGAGCAATGAATAAATGAATATTGGACAATTCCAGAAAAGGACATGCTTTTTTATTTGAATGGTGTTTTTCCATTTCATCATGGATATTCTTAATTTTGTTCCCAAATTTGTCGTTTTTATGGAATTTGTCGTTGTTTTTAACTATTTTCAGCAAATGTAGGAATTGTAACGTTGAATATCTCTACGGTATTCTTAGGTTAGGATCAAAGTTCAAAATAAATTTAACATGTAATACATACCTGAGGCAAAAATTGGCTTTTTTGTAAAAGTTTTGAGCCTCATAGGGGTATATTGGGCAATTACAGTTAAATGCACTCTAAAAAAGTATTCTTAGGTTCAATTGATGTTGTTATTCTTAGCGTATTCTTAAAGGTTCGGCAAATTTTCATCAAGAATATTCTTAAAGAGTACATTCTTATAAAAAAGCGTGTATCGTTCATGGTGAAAAGTCTAAAACTTTCCAGTGACTTTTTTCATGCTAATACAAAATATTTCTTCTTTTTCAGCAGTGTTTGCAAGTATGAAGTCATCGATGCGCATTTTTTATAAGCATAACGTTAATACGTATATCCAGGCTCAAATCTTTGAAAAACTCATTCAAAATGTGCAATTTCACCCCATTACATAACCAAAGCAAAGTTTATTTAGGGTTTAAACTTTTAAACATATTCTTCTAAGCACAACGGGGTGGGACAAAAAATAAACTACACTATGCTTATAAAAAACAGAACGAAAACGCGTCGAGTGAGTGTAGAATATATAGATACCCCCTACAAGAAATGAGCTGTACATTCAGGAAACTAGAAAGAAAAATTGACTTTGATTTGAGTTATGGCGGATACTGTTTTCTCTATTAGAAAAAAAGAGTTGTGTATAATATTACTGCCATACTTTTAAAATACCTTCACTTCCTTATCGAAGGCGCTTTTTTGTAGAAAAAAAATGGATGTCTTTATTTTTAAAGCCTTTCCTTTTCATTGACATCTAAACGAGGTGACAAGAATATGAGATATGTCAGTCAGTATTTTTGTATTGTACGTTAGATAAGAAAGTCAATGGGATTATTAAAAACGGTTGGACGAACTTTGGTGCTACTAGCACAGATAAGGGTGGTTAGTTTTCTTGTTGGATTTTTTTGAGCTGGTAAGACACACTCATCTATCATGCATATTGGAGAAATTCAAAATTTTTGCTTAACTTTAGTTTAACTTGAAGTTAATTCTAGTATATTTAAAATAGTTTTATAAAAAAAATATAATTTCTGCACTTTAATATTAGTTTTTTGACATTGCGCCATCATTTGTTACTCTTTAAAACATAATTTGAGAAATAAACTCGTTAGTTTAGCCCTTTAAATTAAGGTAAGGATGTTCTTAGTTTTCAGCTAGCCCTAAAATGTTCTTAAGAATACTAATTTTTTCATTTTCCTGTTTAAAATTTGCATTTTGAGGTTATTCCCGGGGGGGGGGGCACTCGATCTGAAAACGACCATATCTGCCCAAAATTTGGCTTCGAAAATTTTTGCAATCTTCCAAGAAAATGTGGAATTTTTCCTCCAAAATTGACCAATTTTGTGCCAATTTTACCAAAAAATGACCTTTTATCACAATTTCCTACCCTTACAGTGCAGTTCAGTGCAGTTTTGTAATTTCCTACCTTTACAGTGCACTAGCTGAACTATGAAAAACCTACCCTTAAGGGCCGAACGTCTGGTAGGTCATTTACCTTGAGTGCCCCCCCCCCGGGGGTTATTCGCAAAAAAAACGTTCTTTGGTATATACTTAGTATATAATTGGTATGCTTTGTCGTTTTAAAAAATCTTTAAAAATGTGCGCAAAATAATGTTAAGTTCGGTTTTTTTAGAAGATCACTCAAGCACAATGGACATATTACTGGTTATTTTCTAAATTTTAAAATAATGATAGGACAGAGCTATAGAGGGATTATAACATTCTTGTGAGAAATCTTTACTATAGACTAGATAACATGATATACTTGAAGCTTACACAATATAATTGCCATTCTTCTCCTTTCTTTGCCATCCTCAACCGATTCGAGTTTTATTTGCATTTAGTCCGGCGGCGATCCAGGATCACCCTTACAATTAGTAAATATGGGTTTTTATTTTATTTTCCCATCATATGGTCCCTTGGGACCCCAAAACCAATTTTTGCCAAGCTGGCAAAGCTGGGGAAAATTTTTTATGGGGGCTTGAAGGGGGTAGGGTCATTTTAGCCTGGGGGTCCTTAGAAAGTCGATTTTTGAAGTTCTCATTTAGCTAAAACTGATTGTGCCATCAGATAGAGCTTGAAGAGTAGATCTCCAAAATGGGGTCATCTGTCTCATTTAGTGGACTTACTCCCCCGGAATTGGCCGATACGTCTTCAAAAATGCAATATTTTGTGCTGACGTCAGCATTTTTGAGAACATTTCCAGCGGAAGATACCAGTTTTAACAGATGCGTCTCGAAGAGTACTATCGATTAGAGGGGTCATTTATAGGGTTTCCTAGGCTAGATCATGAGATATTTGAGTTTGAAATTTTGCTGACTCAGCAGAAAAGGGCAAAAAACGTTGAAAAACGCTGAGTCAGCAAAATTTCAAACTCAGATATCTCATGATCTAGCCTAGGAAACCCTATAAATGACCCCTCTGATCGATAGTACTCTTCGAGACGCATCTGTTAAAACTGGTATCTTTCGCTGGAAATTCTCTCAAAAATGCTGACGTTAGCATAAAATATTGCATTTTTGAAGACGTATCGGCCAATTCCGGGAGACTAAGTCCGCCAAATGTGACAAATGACCCCATTTTGGAGATCTACTCTTCAAGCTCTATCTGATGGCACAATCAGTTTTAGCTAAATGAGAACTTCAAAAATCGACTTTCTAAGGACCCCCAGGCTAAAATGACCCTACCCCCTTCAAGCCCCCATAAAAAATTTTCCCCAGCTTTGCCAGCTTGGCAAAAACCGGTTTTGGGGTCCCAAGGGACCATATAATGAGAAAATAAAATAAAAACCCATATTTACTACTTGTAAGGGTTGATGCAAAAAAGCCCTTTTCGCCGCTGGACTAATTATTTGTTCTTCCATTTGCAAGGAAAAAAGAAATAAAATATAAAATGGTTTTAGAAGGCAATGATTTGAGAAGGCAGTAAATTATATTATTGGTCTTCAAAGTTATTGTACGTATTTCAACCTGCCACTTAACTTAAGTCGTTAACATTTCTTTCTGCGATAATCGAAGAATTTTTCGTGACCAGTTTTAAAAGCCAAAATCATTTACTAGACAAAGTATTATGAAGCTGAACCAAAATATCTTTGAATGAGAAGAATAAGAAAAGGAGTTAAGAAAGAAGAAAATAAGGTAGCGGGAGTCGGGCGACATATACATAATGATATATTCCTCTCCTACCACTTTATTTCCTTAATTATTTATATTTTCAGACATTTTTCATAAAGTATTTAAACTTCAATAACGAAGAAGAAAAATGAAGAAGAAAAATACACCGTGTGATTCCTAAGGTTTTTCTCAATTGATAGAAAGAAAATAAATTCTTGTCCCAGATTTTCCCCTTGTGAAACAAGAATAGATGAAGCTCATTAAATATTCTACTTGCTTGCTTGGTCTGTGTCAAATAACAAGAGAATGAATGAACACTTTATAATGATAACTGTATAAGCAAAAACGGCGAGAGCGTAAAATGAGAGAGAGCTGAGGAGCAATATGAGAGAGCAAGAGAGAAGGAAATTTTATTTTTATAACTGAACAGTTCACTTGTTATATTTTGCTTTTCAAATGTCACGTGGTTTTAGACGAGATCAATATGACGATGAATGAATTAAAAAACAACATTGATTACACAAAGCTACAGTACAAGGGGAGGAAAAATTCGAGGTTTCTGGGGTTTTTCTTTTTTTGCTGCTTCTAACGTTAAAGCAGAAAAAATATTTCTTTGAAAGAATTAATAGTAATGTATAATTTGGTTTTGGTTTGGTTTGCTACTTGAGAGGCGCTAACAGATGAGAAAAATAGCTTTTGAAAAGGTCGTCACACTAGAAAGTCTCTTGTTGTATACCTTATGAGAAAAAAGTTAAAAGCATGACAGCTAATTTGCTGGTGCATGGGTATACAGTTCACATATGAAGATAGCTTTGTGCTATTAAATTAAAAATAATCTGCAGTTGTGTTGACACAGTAAGGTTTTTAGTTACACTTCTGATATCTATATTGTTGTTTGAGATTGTTTACTTTACAAGGAGACAAGTGGACAGCCCCATTGACGACGAGTATTTTGTAGAAAAAGTGATTACAGATGAGAGATGGAAAGGAGAAAAAACGATAAAGGAAATGTATGAACAATGTTCCACAGGAACAAATCATTTTATCTGGAAGATTATTTGGTGGAGACAATTGTTCCAAGTATGCACTTTTACTCGATTTGATTTTGCTGGGATCTAAAATCTAAAATGAGGGATGTATTGTTTTATTTATTTCCAAAATTTGGAAAAAACCCATGTTGTTTTCGCAATAAGAGGTTTAAGTTTAGCATTCAGTGGTATAGTTGCTTACTAAGCACCTGCTGCACGTTTCTTTATAAGAACATCCAAAAATCTTTGAGCCTTCGGATGTTCTTAACTTTTTGAGTTTTAAATCTAAAAATGTTCTTAACATTTTGCGAGTATTTTTGCCCATTTTACTAAGAAATTTGGTCTTTTTGGATCAACAAAGTCTTAAAATGTTCTTAACTTGTTCTTATGATTTTGGCCATCGAAGTCTCATGCTTATGATCTTATAAAGTTTGTTCTTAGAAACAGAAAACGTGCAAGTATCTCCAGTTCACAAAGAGAAAACAATACACATTTTTTTCATAATAGGTGTATTGTATTACATGTCATCCATCTCATCATGGAGATTCTTAATCCTCATAAAATATTCTTAGTGTATTCTTAGGTTAGAATTAAATTTAACATGTATACAATACACACCTGCAGCATAAAATGGCATTATTGTAAAAACATTGATTGAGCATTACTAGAGGATAATTGGTAATCTAAACTTAAGAGGCTTCTTGTTGCATTGGCACTTTGAACCTCAAACTGTGCCTTTCCTGCACTTATTTAGGGAAAAATTGAGGTAATTTAGACTTTGATTTTACTGATTCGATCCTTAAATTGCCAAAAATTCAGCAATTCCAGTCTCAGCATTGTTCTTAAGTTGTTCTTAATTTGACGATATGGAGCCTAATTGTTCTTATAAAAAAAGTGTATGTATTCATCGATTGGCAAAGAAAAAACCGAATGTGGAGTTTACAAACTTTACAAACTTTAACACAATGAAGAAGGAAAATTAAATCATACTTTTTGATTACTGTAGAGAGAAAAACTTACTTACAATTCAGTCCATAGGTTTTGCAGCCCGTATTTTGAATAATGGAGGACATGAGAAAACTATTTTCAATTCCTTCTTATATGATAAGAAAATTCTGGACAAACTTTTTTTATAAGAACAAACTATATAAGAACAAAAGGCTTCGATGGCCAAAAAGTTAAGAACAAGTTGTTAAAAAGATTTCAGGAATTGGTAATTTATTGATTTTCGATCTCTAAAAAACGCAATGAATTGATTTGGATTTATATTTCGATATTTTTTGGTAAAGGAACAATTAAATATCTCTACACGGCAATTTGCCGATAATAAATCAGGACCAAAGGGTCAAAAGATACATATAAATGGAAAATTAATGAAGATTCCCAATTTTGAAGCATTTGTTAGTAGAAGAATGAAGTTAGAAACGAGGATTGCCAACAAAATACTGACACATCTCTCATAAAAAGCCATTAAAAAGTCACACTTATAAGAACAAAGGAAACGTTTTTTATAAGAACAAACTATATAAGAACATTAGGCTTCGATGGCAAAACGTTAAGAATAGGTTAAGAACATTTTAAACACTAAAGCTACCGATTTCTTAGGGAAATGGACTAAAACACTCACAAAAAGGTGAAAATAAGAGCATGTTAAGAACATTTTTAGGCTTAAAACTCTAAAAGTTAAGAACATCCGAAGGCCTCAAAAATTTTGAATGTTCCTGATGTTCCTATTAAAAAACGCGTACACCTTATAAGAGCATGATGCTAGAATCTGCAATTTTTAAGAAAATTAGACTAAAATACTCACAAAATGCCAAAAATAAGAACTGTTAAAGAACAATTTAGGCTTGAAATCTAACAAAGTTTTGGGAATATTTAAATTCTTATAAAAAGACGTGTACCAGCACTTTCTTCTTCGAATACTAGAACTCTGACAGAAAAAGAGGGCATACCCGTACTTAAGTGCTAGGTGCTTATAAAAAAAGAGTCAAAGAGAAAAGTGACATTCAAATTTTTAAGAAAAGAAGTGACGAAATTTATGTAACGGTAATAAAGAAATCAGATAGACTGTTAAAAAATAAGAAGTGCGAGATACTGACATCTAGATCTTATATACGACAAAGCAAGAAAAAAATTAAGACATGAAGAGTATACGGTTGAAAGTTGTCACATGGAGTTAATATAATTAAGATGTTATCAGTGGTGTATAAGGTTTAGTATATGTTATATTGAATAAACGAAAAGAAAAAAGGGGAGGGGGTGAGCTCACTGTTATGTAAAAACAATACGGGTATTTTAGCCAAAGGGTAAATCGGTAAGCCTTGTACGGCAGTCGAATCTGTGCGTTTCCCCAAGCAGATACTGTATTTTTAAATTTTTCTTCCTTTCTAGGTGGGAATTAAAAGTCATTCAGTTTTCAATATTGTGTTTTTGATTGATATGAAGGAAAAATTTTTGTATTGCGGTCAGGCTGTCTATTGTTCGTTTGAAATGGAAGGGATATTTTTACACACATCTAAATAAAAATAATAAGTGTAAAATAATTTGAAAAGAAAAGAAAAAATTCAGACTTCATTCATTTTGACAAGCATTTTTTAACAAGTATGTACGAGAGAAAAGCTACTTTTGAAAGACTTTGATTCAAGAAAATAATAGCCGAAAAGAAAGGAAGAAAAAAAGAAGAAGAAGAAAGAAGAAGAAGAAATTAAAAAAAAGAGATAAAAACGAAAGAAATTGAGGGAGGAAGCATAATTAATCAAATTTTAATGATAAAAAGTTATTACTTATTTTACTTTCCCCTTTTTTGAGATGTGAACTTTCCGATTTTGGGTATAACTGGGCTATTATCAAAATTAGGGGAAAAAAATTCTCTTTTATTCTTTGATGTAAAAAGTGTTCATTTTTAATACGGCGTCTATCTGAAGTAACAATGAGGTAGGCTGGCTAGAATATATCTAATTTAACTTTAATATATCATCCGTGTTTAGCGATGGGAAAATATAGGTCGGTAAGGAAGGAAGGAAGGATATACCCTCGTGTTTTAACCTAAATATTACATTTTGAAGATTTTCTCAGCGAAATGTGTACAAAAGAAATGATTTTATGGAAGTGTTTAACGAAGGGTACAAAGCTCAAATAGATGGAGTGTGATAAGGTTATACCTTTTTTTTGCAGTGATTGATTTCATAAGAAGGCTTTTACAGTTAATAATTAACATCAAATTAGAAACTTACAGTACGGGAATGATACCACTGTTCATATTGTCATTTTGTGAAACGAGTTGGTTTTATCCATAGGTGCCAACCTAAAAATTCAAAAGTAAGTAGAAAAAGCACTAAGCAAACCATAACATACTACATTTCAAACCAAGGAGGTTGTGAAAGTAGCCCCTATATACTTTCTCATAGGTCAGGTGTTGCAATATCAAGAGGCTTATTAGTCTTATCACATTTAAAAGGCATAATTATCCTGCATGGAGCTTAATGAGATCTTACTTTTTTTTTGCATTTCAAGTCATTATTTGTGATGGAAATTTAAATAGATTGTGAGGTAGTAGCTTAGTTGATGTTTAAGATTTAGATTGATAAAGAGAGATGAACAGAGCTGATGAGAGGACAAGGAAAATCATCAAATGCTTCAAATTTGGCGAAGCTTCCTCTTAAAAAGGTTTGGTTGTCACAATGGCGACATTGATTTATTGTATTCCAGTAGACAAGGAATAGGTTTGAACAAAAAAAAACAAAAACAGGGGGATGGTAAAGAAAAGTCAAGTATCTCAAACGCCTTGTGTAGTAGAATGTTGCTGGGTTTTTTTTCGTAGCCTCAAATGAAATGTTTCATACGATGGTTGCATCTAAGATAGAAATATATATGAATATATCGTCGCATCAAAATAAGAAAGCCTTAAGTCCATTTTTTCAAAAATTGAGTTATGACCATACCGATGCTTTACACCCCATTTTTTATCGAATTTTTGGCTTAAATCCATCAAAAACCAACCTAAAGTTGCCTAATTTTAAGTTTTTTGAAAAATAAGAATTTTTATTTTTGAAATTTTCTCAAGTTAAGAAAGTCTTAAGTCCATTGTCATTTTAGTTGGACTTTAGGACCTTTTAGATTAAGGTTTTAGTTAAAGAGTTCAAAAAAGTTAAGAAAGTTTAAAGCAAGAAAGTCTTAAGTCCATTTTGGAGTTAAGACACTTTTTCACTGGAAATTTTTCAAATTTTCAGTTTTAATCAAGGAAATTTACATAGAAAAAAAGGTTTAAGTCCATTCTCGAAAAACATGCTATGAAGAAGCATTCATATCTCCGCAATGGTATAAGTGACAATGTTGATACTTTAGAACTTGAAAGATCTTTCTTCATTTATATTCATATCAAAAAAGCAGCTAGCTAGCCCAACATGGTCAAAAATGGCAGCCATTTCAAACCTTTAAACTTGATTTTCTCAAAACTACAAAAATGGACTTAAGGCTTTCTTATTTTGATGCGACGATATTATTTCATTATCAACAATTGAAAGAGCGGGAGAAATGAGGCTGGTAGACAGATAGACGATGCTATCGTCCGTTTAAAGTAAATGCGAGAAAGAGTTAGGGCGTCAGGGCGGTTTACGGGAAAAACGTGGCGGTAGAGTTTTGGAACACTGTAAACATCTCCGCCACTGCTTACTCCACCCGAATTTATCACGCCTCTCCTAAACTATATTCCCTTTTTAGTGATCTTGTGTAGACGATAGGATCGTCTAGTAGACAGACAGAAAGGCAATGATAGAGATTTCAGGCAGGTCAAAAATATAAGAGCTGTTTCGTAAAAGTTTATATACTGGAGGATAGGACAAGGTCTCGGCCAATAATTAAATTAAAGAAGAACATTTCAATCGACCTACACGCGTAAGAAATAAGTGTTTCTATGTTACTTCATTAAGGGAGGAACTATTTTCGTAAAAAATAATTTTTGTTTGACTTCAAAACGGGAGAAGCCATGATTAATGTTTGAAGCTTCCTTCGGGCCATCCGAAATGTATAGTGACGTTTTGTCATGATCGTGTTTTTCTTACAAGCTCATGGCGTTCAATTAGATTTTTTAATATCACAATTCTAGGAAGGATATAACAGGAAGATGTATTAAAACCCTAAAAAGATCACTTCTTTTCTTCTCATCCTCCAAATTCATAAAAGATGTTGTTTTTTTATAGAAAAATACTTTCTCCTGTTTTTTAAGATTAAGAGCTGACAAGTAGTGATGTTCGCTTTTTGTTTAACGGTCTGTAATGACGAGCTTAGTATAGCCTTAGGTTTTAATTTTTTTTCTTGTGTTTCGTCTTTTCATGTTAGCTTTAGAAGCAACATGATGTATGAGCAAATTAACATTATTTTCATCATAATGTCGAAATGCAGATGGTTTTGATTTTTTGGGTGTAATTTTTGGTTGGAATAATATCCGGGGGGAAGCACTCAAGGTAAATGACCTACCATACGTGCGACCCTTAAGGGTATATTTTCCAACAAAGATGAGAAACGTTGCACTCTAACTGAAAACGGTCAAAAGTTTTCAAGAAAATGCTCCGTAAGTGTCGATTTTTCGTTCAAATTTGCCCAAATTTTGCATGGGTTGCATTTCAGCGAGTAATAATATACTGTAAGGTCAAGTTTTTTCTCTTTTTTATTCGGTCTTGCGTTCTGTCTATTTCTTGGCAACTCTCCAATCCACCACACGTCGATATTTAAAGACAGTTATGTTTAATTTGTTTAAGACCAAGGGTTCGCGAAGAAAAAGGTGAGCTGTGTGTTACAAAATTAGATTTGCACAGTCGGGTCGTAAAAACAGTATGGGGCGTTTTTTCTTTAGTTGCGCATATTATGATATGTATAGTAAGTACAGTAAAGATGAGAAAGTTAATTTATCAAGATTGGAAGGTTTACATAGGTTATCGAGATAGTACTGGGATAAAAAGTGAATGGAATAAACCTCCTGCGACAAGAGGATCGGCTCCGGTTTACTAGGGTTAGAGAAGATCATGCTTGTTTCTATGAGCGGGTCAGTGCAACGGGTTATAAGGCCATTCAATCCTACTAAGTTTACGTTTAGTTTTACTAGGAACAAATCTTTTCGTGGTACTGTGCATAGTAAGACTTATTTCAAGGCATTGGATTGATGTTCTCATTAGGTCAAAACAATGAATTCCATAGCAGAGAAGGGATGCAAAAGAGAAAATATAACTGCTTGCAAAATTTGCCAAAACTACTCAAGATTCCACTGAAACAGTTAATGTAAGGTGTTTCGGCCTTAATGAATGAGTTTTTTTCTCAGTTATGTTGTTTTAGTTGGCCCTGCTGCAAGCAGCTCATTATGTAAAATTTTTACTTTTTCTCTTGATTCATTAGTAGAAGTACCCTCATTATCGTTATTAAAGTAAAGGACATTTTTTACGACTTGTTAATTAGATGTAGTACCGAACCCATAATTATGACAGTTTCTTTTTCTGGTATGAGAGAAAGTAGATGTGGTTTGTTTTGCTGCTTTGATATTATTTTGTATTTTTCGGTTGGTTGGAAATGATCCAAATAATTAGAGAAAGAAAACTGTTTTGTACAATTGGTCTGAGGTTTCTTGACTTGCATCAACAGAGTTCATAAATAGTATTTATTGATTGACTTATAAAGAACAATGTTTAAAGAATATCAGGCTAAAATTCCAGTTTTTCTTTAAAAAACCTGGCGAAGGAGTATCATAACTTAAGTTTAAATAACCAAGAAAATATTAAGAGGCTTGTCTCGTTGTTCTTTAAAATCATATAGATTTATAAGTTTTCTTTAAAATCATACAGATTTATAGGTTGCAGAGACTCTTTTATAGGTCATTGTGAGGTATTAGTAAATTTCTATAGAGATTTTAATGATCAAATGGCCATGAAGAATATCCTAACAAATCAAGCGTTTATCAACCAAATGACCTTTCTAGAATCTCCTACAGAAATTGGGCATTAATTTCTAAAGATAGATATAATGACTATGCAATATGTCATTATACCTTCTGAAAAATGGAAAATAATTGAACATTTACAACAAAAAAGGGGGTGCACTGCAGCGTACGAAATTTTCTATTAAAAAAAAGTTTTTTTGTTCTTTTTTTATCAACAAAGCAAGCTCGTATAGGATCAGGATCTACTTAGGAAAAAAGAATTGATGGATGTAAAACGCATTAAATTAAGTTTTAATAATGGAAGAGCGGAAGTAGAGATGCATTTAGAATACGTTTTGATGAATCGATTGGAACGACTTTGACATAATACACTATTCTTGTATTAGAGATAGTGCTCTTATGTGTGAGACATTACGATGGGGTTTAAGTAAGAAGGAGAAAGGTAAAATGCTCATAAAATCGACTTATAAGTGGAGTGGATGATGACAAGTTAGGGTTTCTTTTAAAAATACGTTTCTCCAAAATTTTTGTTTCTTTTAACCAACTTTTTTTTAGTTTTAGTGTGACGTTGTGGATGAGATATAGTAATTTCTCAGGACATCCTCTTTAACACTACTTTTTTCAATATGAGGAGGAAAAAAAAGAGAAAAAAATAGTATACTGTCATAATAAAGGTTGGAAGAGATGAAACTTTGAATCAAACTTTTTTTTAAGTGTACTGGGAGGAGAATTGTGTAGCTTTTTTAAGAGTGCGAAAGGGTCCATCCCTAAGATCTTGCTAAATATTATTTGATTGGGATAAACAATGAACTGAATATTGTGCTAACTACAGAATTTAGAGACGGTTATAGAAATATTTGTTATTTTTCGATGGCTTTTGGAGAAGTACTTGATTTCTGGTTATAACCCCTTCATAAAATCAGATTCAGTCTCCGTTTAAATTAACAACCCGTGAAAAGGTTACAAGGTTCGAAAAATATTTCTAAAGAAAGAATTTCTCAACATTTTTTTCTCTCTTGTGTTCACGGAATTTTGTTACTTTATCAAATTTATTCAATCTACCCTCTATTTCCTTTATCTCAACAGGACTAAAAAACAGAAATACACGAGAATAAAAAACAAAGATTTGGAAGGAAGAAAAAAATATATTGGAGCTGATCATAATACGACAAAAAGTGATAATAAGTGCAATCATATTATTACATGGCCATGTGTTATTGTGATGTACAATTATCGATATTAGAAGGAATTGCCTTGGGATCGAATTAATCTATAGACAGGCTGGTTGAGATTCACATTATATACGTTTCAATTATCACATTGGACAAGTGAACAAAATACCTGCTATTAACACGAACGACTCAAGAAAGAAAAAAAATAAATTGCAAATATTCTCCAATATTGTCATATCTGAAGTACAACTTGTTGACTAAAGAGTGAAAATATTAGTTGATAATCTTTATCGTTCGGAAAACTGGAAAATTACACCAGCCGTATACACTTGAAAGCAATTCTATGACTTTTAGGCGGGAATAAAAATTTCGGCTCGAGATGACACAACATTTACAGATGGTGGATGATGATTATGATTCTGATGAACTGATGTGGGTCAAAGCCGGTGAACCCGGTGAAAAACCAACAATCATTCGACAAATACGATCGGAAAGTTCTAGTAGTGGATCACGTGACAACTCCAGCGGCTCCTCATGCGGCGGACATAACCGGAGAAATTTATTAACAGTTGAAAACGGGACTGTGTATCGGAATGGATCGACACCTGCTACTAAAGCTAGCAATGAATCATTGAACGCTCTCGAAAAATTAGCAAGGACATCCAGTAACGAGTCACGTGTTATCGTTGTTAACGTACAGGATCCTGTTTACCCAGCAAACGTAGATCGACAACGTATACAAAGATGGAAAGAAATGCATAGTCCAAGAACTTCAAAACGTGAAATCGTTAATTCGGACAAAAGTCCGAAAGGTAAAAAAGTCCAGAATAATAACACAATCGAACGTTCACACTTTAACGACAACACACGTCATAAAGAACAAACGCAGAGACCTCTAAGTCAGCCTGCATCTCAAACATATAACTGCTCTCCAAAGGTTGAAAGATGTTCAAGCGCTGACCTTAGAAACAGTCCTTTGAACCGTGTCACTATGATGTCGGGGAAAACTCGCGACGAAGGTTACACGTCTTTAACAGAAGATTGCAAAGACTCCGATACAGACTCTATTCGTTCAAAATCACTACCGAGCACGTGGCGTCCCATAAGAGGACAAATGGAGCATGAGGATTTGAAACGATACGCACAAACACTGACATCGAACACTTCAACCGATTCTAATTACTTATATCATGATGATGGTGACGAATATACATCCAATCATCCCGACCAAAAACTTTTAAATAGTTCTGAGAAAAAGAAACTAAAACGTAAGCAAAAACGTAGTAAATTACGACACAACGTGGAGAATGCTATTGAGATTTGTACATGTTTTGTTTGTTTGCGTTCCGCAGTTTACCACGCTGAGGACGAAGATGACACAGACAGTCTAGTGGACCACCCTTGTTCTTGTGAAGAACCGGGCGTCAAATGTTGCGGGCGGTGGGCGGTTATTAGTCTGATGGTTTGTTTTCTACCTTTCTTATTATGTTACCCACCCTTGAAGTCGTGTTTATGTATACATGATAGAAGGAAAAAAGTGAAGCAATCAAAGAAAGATCAGAAAAACGAAAAAAAGAAACTGACGAAACAAAATAGTGCTGATTCAGCAATGACTAAAAGTCATAGCCCGAAACAAGCGCCTCACGAAACAGATGGAAAAGGGCTATAAATTTTTACATAAAATCTTAATAAGATATTGTCCATATAATAATTAATTTATTTATTATTTGTTAGTATAAAATTCTATCACAAAGTTTTAAGTAGAAAAGGTTTGGCATAACAAAAAAGCTAGCTAAAAGCATTATCTTGAAGAGTACGACAGAAGATTTTTCTTTCAAAAGGAAACTGCATAGAGGAACAGTAATAGGATTCGATTGATAAAAGATCCGAGGAAATCGTTAACTTTCAAATTCTTTTGTAGTTAGGATGAAATCGTCTTTCAAAACTTTAGTATTGAAAGTTTTAAAGATGACTCTAAAAATAGCTTTTCTTATTCCGGTAGTTAACTCTGACAATGTTTCTTATAAGTATCTTTATTAACAAAGTACTAACTATAGCTTTTCGCTTAATTAGAGAGATCTGTAAGATCTAGAGACATAATGTCCCGAAACTGATAAGGAAAGTCTTGGCGCGTCCAGGCGTCTTTAAAATGAGCCTGAAATAGATTTGCGAGAGATTTCTTCCGGGATCCTCTTTGAATTTTAGCTTGAAAAGTATGCATTATAACAATATTATTTTTGAAACTTTTAGTGTTTCTGTGAAATCCCATTTGCTTTTGTATACTACTGATCATAATTTTGTAAATATGTTGCGAGAAGTATGAAAAGTGCGCTTAGAAAATACTTTATTAAAATGAAAAAGAGAACTTTTTGAAACATACACATGAATGCAATATACTTTGTCTTTCTTTTTTGGGTAAAGATATTGGATACAGCCTGCATGCTGAGCAGGGTATTTCGATTGTTCCTTAAGCATATGATAAGCACCAAGCAGCCTTTGGCCCCAGGTTCCTAATGCGTAGATAGATAGGTAAAGATGAACTTATTTATCACGATTTCTGGCTTTTTACGAACTTAAGCCAACACATGTTTTTTATAAACATATAGAGACTCAGCATTACCTGAGCCTATATCTTGGCTGGAATTTTACGGATTTTCGGAATTCCTCTAAAATTTTGCTTTCAAATATTTTCCAGCCTTGTCAATTTGAATCTCTCGATGTAAGCATCTCTGTGCCTGTTTTTGGATTTTAATATGATTTAAAAAATAACACGCATTTAAGTAAAAATCAAGACCAAGGACACAAAAGTGGTTAAAAGATGGAGTATAACACCCACACCCAGAAACGATCTAAAAAAACAGAGGTGAGGGGGAGCAGAACGTTTTTTTCTCGATAAAAGAAAAATGCACGAAAACCCACAAGTCAAGCGGAAATGGTAATGTTTTGAAGTTTTTGTAACCACAAAGAATCTAATTATGAAAATGTTAGGGTTATTAGTATGTCCAACTTGCTAATTTCTCAATAGATCAAAGGATAGGACAGGGTAGTTATTACTGAATTAACATGTTTTAAAGCATACTTGGTTTAAAGGTATATCATCTTTTGTGGTACACCTGCCGCCGATGTAATGAGTTTTTTTATACTTCTTTTTAATTTGGATGTCATACATTAATATCTTAATGAACGAGTGCATAATTTCTACGAATAAATGAATGAATCTCAACTGAATGAATGACTGGTTGATCGATCGATCGATGCCCGATAGATTGGGATACACAGTTTTTTTATAAGAATACACTTTATAAGAATATCCATGATTAAAATGGCCAAAAAATTAAGAGTAATGCTAAGAATGTCACTATCATAGAATTTTGCTACTCAAGCTAAGAATGCCATTTTTTAGAGCATTTTCAATTATAGATTGCCAATTACCCCCAAGTAAGGCTCATCTTATGCTTGAGACATATGTACTAAATGTTAAATATCTACTCTGAATTAGGATCCTAACTTAAAAATGATGTAAGAATATTTTAAGATGATTTCCCCAAAAAAGTTAAGAATATGATGAAATGGATTTACACCATTCTCATAAAAAAACGTGTAAAGGTGACCATGGAGTTGCAGGTTGTTATTTTTTGAGGTAATGGTGATTGCAAGACACCAGACAAAGAAGAATGATAGGCAAAAACAAGGAATTAAAATTACCATTATTTTAATGACTCGAACTATAAGTAATTTGACGAATTTCTTTTTCGAAAACACGTAGTGATAGGTAGTAAAAAATTCGGCTCGCAAGCAATTTTGGTCGTTATAGTTTCTAAAAAAAGCTTTGTTCAACAACGATGTATATTGTTATGGAAATAATATCAAAATAGAGGATTCTGTTGTTGCATCCTTACTCATGATTCAAACAGTCAAAGAAACGGAAAGAAACCGGGATCTCGAGGAACAGGAAGAAGCCATGTTAGAGATTCACTGCAAGATCCTTCATTCTTTAACAAAAAAAAGCAAAAGTATTTCTTTCTCATTAATTAGATATCGTTTATAGCTTGAACATTGAATGAACTAAATTCTGACGTCACGCACATCATCTTAATTTTTTTAATATAAGGAAACGAACTTCTAAATCCTTTTATTAATCATTGATGGAAGTATATTTTATTATTCCTAGCGAGTATATATGATTTTTAAAGACACATAAGTTATAAGAATATTTGGTCCTTCAAGAACTGCTTATAGGATCGGACGATTATGATCAATTTCATTGACCTATGTTGCTTTAAAGTTTCTCCTACCCAGGAAATAGCTCTACCAAAGGCTTCCAAAGGTCAAGAAATCTAGTTAAGCTTCGAACACGACGGGTCAATATTTGATATTTTCGGAATACAGTACACCAAGAAAGCTTGTTGAACAAGCATCGGTTGAAATGAAGAGGCAACGGCAATGTCATTTAATTAGCCTGACAGCTCGCTGTTAAACAGAAGTCAAAGAGAATGAGGTAGATACAAAGGACAGGAACTCTCAACATCTGAGCATGACTTATATATAATATGTTGGTGAGAAAAGGAGTATAACGTGCATATTGTTTTGTAATGAAGGCATTTTAATGCTTTCATGTATTATCATAACATGGTGTACCTTCTTAATAAAAACAGCGGATGTTGGGGTCTTTCCGCTTACTGAATAGAAGAGCGGAAACAGACTGTCAGTTGGTGATGTGATCTGACTTTGCAAAAGAAAGGAAGCTCAAACTTCTCGTTTCTGACATAAGCATATGATCTTATAAACACAATAAATTGAAAGGTTCTTATAACACGCATTATATGGGTTTTCGCAAGTTCATTTGGATTATTTTATAAGCATATAAACTTCCATTCGAGGTTATATATTAGGCATTTGAGAATGGCCCCGAGGTTGATATTCGAAAAATTGCAGCACCTTAATATATTTCAATACTCGAGATAAACACAGCCAATTTACATATAATGTGCTTAATAAAAATCAATAAATAGATATTGCAGAGGCGAGAAAGAAAAATATGAAACGATCAATGGGTTTAAAAAGGCTAATAAATCATGGCGTAAGGCATCTTAGAATAGGAAAAGAAAATAATATATACCTTGGTATCATGCAGAGCCATTTATGAGGCATTTGTCTCCTCTATTACCTTTCGACTTCTGGTTTAGTATTATGTGTGTTGGAGGTTTATAATAAACAGTTCAACTGTCTGCACTGCGATGTCTCTAACAATTGATCTGAATAAAATGAAAAACGTTAGAGACATTATCATAATGATTACTAATATATTGAACTGCAGCTACACGAATGAATAGTAGAATTTCATTATTCGTTATCACCAGGCATCCTTGGCGAATGTTCTGTACAAACGATTCAATTCCAACGCTGTCCCGAGATACGGCGCGATTCAAGGGAGAAAACAGAATTTCTCAAGTAGGGTAGAAAGTCTAATAATTTTTAACAATGTACTTTAATGGGAGTAATTTTCGCGGGGATTAAATTTCGCGGATTTGGGTTAAGTCCTAATGGAAATTTCGATTTTTTTAAAGAAAACTCAAAACTGTCAAATAAATACTTTTAAAATGTTAACTGACACCAAAGAAGTATGATGTGAATTTCAACAACCAGTATGTATAATTTGGCAGTAAAAAGACACAAAGAAATATCGTCTCCCAATAATGCCATACGCAAAATCTTAAAAGTTCAACCGCGAAATTCAATACCCGCAAAAATTTATCCGATTACAGTAAACTAACTATAATTTCAGTCATATAATGATCTTCACTTGGTTAAAATCGTTGGGAATTTAATACACCTTTTCGACTGTAGCCGTCAATTGCCGCGCGGGCATTTTTTATCACCCTAAAACCGACCCAGTCTTTTTTTCGCATGCAACTAGTGCGAGTACACAGGGGACCTAGCAAGGGTTTTCCTGATAAAGGGGAAATATTTCTTCGAAAGACAAAATCATCATGGGTTTGAATAACCTTATTTCTATACATTTTTATTAATCATGCGAGTAAAAAAGCTGCTTAATCTCCTTATAACATATAACATAAACTTTTATTGTTAAAGGTCAAGGCAACTCTCTCTTGGCACGAGACACTGAGCCAACTCACCCGTTGATTTGTAGACGATTTCAGACATTAAGAAAACCCTATTATTTCTTTTCTAAATTGCAGGTCAGCCAAATCCCACTGTGAGAAACAGTTAGAAAAGAAAAAGTAATAAAAAAGCGAAACACTATTTTGAGAAGATACAAAGCGTGCGCGAAATTAGAAAATGAAGTAGAACAAGCAACATGCTGAATGGACCTACCTGATGATGAAACTTAGATAGCAATAAGGAGAAAAACAATCATTAAGAAAATATAGCGGTTAGCGAAAATGCATTAAATTTCATCATTGATTGTTGATGGGGGGGGAGGGAGGGGTTTGGGAAAAAAGAAATAGAAAGTTACGGTTGCAAAATTGCAAGAAATAGAAAGTTACGGTTGCAAAATTGCAAAAGTTTTATTGACGATTGAATCATGCTTGATGGTTGCATTGTTATCAATAATTTTTTAAGTGAAAAAACAAAGAAATATATGGAAAAGCCCAATTCAAATCTGCAAAAACGGCGATTTCAAAAATGGCAACAAACCGGTTTTGACGGCATATTATCGGCATTTTTGGCCGAAATATTTTTTTTCCAAAATCAGGCTCCGTCACATTTTAGGTATTGCCATTTTACATCAGTGTGCAAAATTTCATGAAAAAATATAAAGTACAGCTCGAGAAATTCAAGAAAAACCATTTTTCCGGCGATATTCGGCTGTTCTGGCGATTTTTAGAAAGTCCCGGCATCAAAAATCAGTTTTATTCACAATTGAACCATACTTGATGGTTGGCATTGTTATCAATAATGATTTTGCATGAAAAACAAAGAAATATCAGGATAAAGTCCAATGAAAATCTGCAAAAACGGCGATTTCCAGTATATTTCCGGCATTTTCGGCCAGAAAAGAATTTTTCTCAAAAATCGAACGGCCATTTTTTGGGCATTGCTATTACGCATCTTTGTGCAAAAAATCAGAAAAAACTAATGATGAAATCTCGAGAAAATGCCAAAAAACCGGTTTTTCCGGCATATTTCCGGCATTTTCGGCCGGAAAAAATGTTTTTCGAAAATCGGGCTCCGTCACATTTTAGGTATTGTCATTTTGCATCAGTGTGCAAAATTTAGTAAAAAAATATAAAGTACAGCTTGAGAAATTCAAGAAATACTGTCTTTCCGGCGAAAATAGGTTGTTCCGGCGATTTTTAAATAGTTCCGGCTTCAAAAATCAATTTTATTGAAAATTAAAACATGTTTGATGGTGGGCATTGCTATTTATAATGTTTTTGAATGAAAAAACAACCAATTATAGGGAAAAAGTCCAATGACAATCCAGAAAAACGGCGATTTCCGGCATATTTCCGGCATTTTAAGCCGGAAAAAAATTTTTCTCGAAAATCGGACTCGACCATGTTTTGGGCATTGTTAATGCGCACCTTTGAGCAAAAAATCAGAAAAAACTAATGATAAAATCTCGAGAAAATGCCAAAAAACCAGTTTTTCCGGCATATTTCCGGCATTTTCGGCCGGAAAAATTTTTTTTACGAAAATCGGGCTCCGTCACATTTCGGGCATTGCCATTTTGCATCATTGTGCCAAAAATTAGGAAAAACTAATGAGCCAATCCTGAGAAAAGCTGGTAACAGACGGACGAACGGACGGACAGACGGACGGACATCGGTTAATTTATAGGACCTCCAAGGTAGGTCCAAAAAGAACGATATATCTTATCACCCTCAAGCATGTCCAATGAAGTGTGGCTCAAAAACCTACTTCCGTTTTCTCTGGGCATACTGTACCTAGTTAAAAATAGATCTCGGGTATGAACGAGTAGTAAAGGATAAACTTTCTTATTCGCCGAAGTCCTCAGTCAGTTGTAAGAAACTAGAAAAAATGAGAAGCTAACCGTCCCCGTCTCAGAGAAAGAAAAGATTCTTTTAACTCGCTTATTATAGAACAGGCGAGTCTTCGGTTGGAACTCGACATCTTTCGCTAGCTTTCTTAAAGATTAAAAAAAAAAGAGCCATACCCAATCCATGGTAAGATCTTTCTTCCACGTACCTTAGGAAAGGAGAAATCAATATGATTCGTCGAAATCTAAATGAATTATGCTTAACAGGTAACAAGTAACAATTAGCTACATATGAATGGGCCTAAGAAAGTAGGAAAATTGTAACATTAGTAAGACAATGCAAACTGAAAAAACCTGTTTTTAGCATTTTTTGGCCCAAATCTTCCTAAAAATGTTTTTCTCGAAAGTCGGGCCCTGTCACATTTTGGGTATTGCCATTATCATAGCCTTTAGAAATGAAACATAAGCAAAATATACAAACTCGTAGGAGGAAAATCATCAAAAATTTGGAATAAACGACTTCTGTTTTTTCTCTTCAAAAGAAAAAGTGGTATTTTATATTCATAATTTTCTAGAAAGTTAGCCCAAATCCAACAATATTTGGGAATTGTATTATTTTTATGTTATATCAAGAATCAAGAGTTTACCCATAATACTTCCTTATATTCAGTTCAACCAACTTTTGTAATGGTGATTCGATGCATCTTTGTTGAGATGAGGTTTTGGCATAGGCCAAGTCATCGTATAAAGCTGAAGTTAACTTTAAATTTAGTGCTTTCCAAATTAACTGTCAGTAAAATCAGGTAAAATTACAAATAAGAATAACTTTTGAGAGAGTTTGAATTATATCGCAATTTTGTGCTCGTTGGAAACATAATTCTAATTGGGGTATCAAAACAAATCAAAAATGAAGATGAAAAGTGAAGAATAATAGTGAACATATTTCAGGAACTGATTAACAGTCCACCTAAGCAAAAGCTCAAAACTGAGACCATTTTCGCACGTAACGGTTCTGTTTCGTAGTGTGCGAGCGTTGTCTGACAAGCATCATTTTCTACCATGCCACTTAATCCTGCTTAAGCGCATCATCCAGTCTATATGGCCTTCAGTAGACCCCGCGGGCTAATAAAAGTGGAAAAGTCCTAAGAGAAAATTGACGATCTTAAAGATTAAAAAACTTGTGTTATGTATTCTGTTGTGTTGATAATATTATCCATCTAAATAATCAATATCCATTGTTACCAAGTCAATACAATTGTAACACAATTATCCTTGAAGATACCTGTTCGAAATTGGGCATCAAGGCTTAACCTTTAGCTGATACTTCAAACGGTAAGCCGGTTTTACGGGCAAGTTTTATAACAACTAAACCCTAGACATGTCCTTTAAAATTGTTTGGCACAGAGGCCTGTCTCTTTTCTACGTACAATACCTTGATCGTCACCTCCTTAAATACTGTTCATGTTGTAGATAATACTCATAAAAATTCACGATATTTATAACTTTCCCAGTTATTCACTGTTCTTGTTGTCGACGATAGGCTTTGTTAATCAAACGTTCCAATACTTTCTTCGCCTCGCAATTTGGGAAGTTGCGCATATCGTAATATTGTGGAGCAAGCTTAACCAACCTAAACCAAATAGAAATTGAGACTTGTTATATCGTGAGGGAAACAGGAGCATAGTGTCCTCCCCCCCCTGGATTCAGGGGGGATGGGTTTTGAGGTCAAAAGGACGTATAGGGGGGAAAGAATTTTTTTTGAAGCCAGGGTGGGGGAAAACGAGGGGGGGGGGGAATGGAAAATTTCATTCTACAGCATGGGGGGGGGGAAACTCACCAAAATCAATTCAAAATTGAAAAACATCTGGTTTTATGAGATGATATAGCATAATGCTTAGTTTTATTAATATTATGGTTTAAAAACAACCATCCTTTCCATTTATTCTTGAATTAGAACTACCTCAGGGAAAACAATAAGCGTTAAGTTCATCAAATTACAGCTTTTTAATTTATGCTTGACGGGGGGGGGGGGGCAGAAAATTTTTGAGTCAGGGTGGGGAAAAATGAGGGGGGATGGAAAATTTTCATTCTAGGCATGGGGGGAAGAGACCCTGAAGGACACTACGAGGAGTATTAAAAGGAGCCTTTGCACAACCAGAAGGCTAGAATAATATCGTTTATAATCCATGTATACAGTAATATTGCTGTTATATACTAATACAACATACAACAGTCGTAACGGGAGCATATCAGTTTGTGTGAACTTAATCTGACCCTTTCGTTATTTTTTGCCTTGGCAGGCTAGACTACCAGAGAAGGCCAGAATAATATTCAATTTATGAGATAGATGTTTTCTGTATAACAAAGAAGAGTTTAACTTTTATTTTTTTGAAAAGATATTTTGTTGGGTTATAATGATTTTCGTAATATCGTCAAACACTGGTACCAACTTCTGGCAAAAATATATGTTCTTACCATTCAGGTTTGACATCGCTACATGTTCTGATGTAGTTCTTGGTGGTCAAGACGAACTCATTGTATAAAACCCATTCAGGTTTATGGTCCAAACACGTGGATGGATGCAATTGTACCACCTGTTATTATTCGGTGAAATTATGGAGAGAAACAAGAAATTGTTAAAATGAGTGTTAAAAAGAAATAAGATTATATATGACCTTGAAGTTGGTGAAAAAGACAGATGACAGTATGAAACGCAGAAAAGAAGAATTTTCAGTAATTTCCGTGAACGATTTTTATTAGAAAGAAGTGGCAGCCTCACATTGTAAATATCTTTTAAAGTAAACTTGCTTCAGAGAGAATCGAAGTAATTTCAATAAAAACAAAAAGGACACCCAAAAAGAGAAATTTGTTTCTATAACTACTTACCTGGTTATCTTTGACGGTTAAGTAGTGTCCAGTCCTTTCCAAATGTGCAATCTGTACCAACCAACCAATCACACACAAGATGGAATAGGGAGTTTTTACGTTTAGTTAATGTTCATATAGAATCTCCTACCACCGGCTCCTTCTCCTCCTTAGAACCTATCGAAGGAAAGACCGATGGGACCCCTTCACACAAAGGTGGTGTGTGATACATTCTAGCTATTCCCTTTTTCATCAAATGTCAGGGAAGGACCGTTATCTATTCAAAAGATATAAAAAAGCGGATAGATTATTTTTCATAATTTCTTTTATTTTGAAGGTAGAGAGAACTCTTAATAAAACCCCAAAGTGGTACTGGCATCATATGAGATTTTTACAGGTCTATACTATACTAGTAAGCCGAGACGTTAGCGACCGTAGCATGAGGGTAGAGCATCCAGCTACGGTGCGCAAAATTGTGGGTTCGATCCCCAGCCGGGTCATACCAAAGATTCCCAAAATGGTACTTGGTGCCTCTCTGCTTGATGCCCAGCAACTAAAGAGACGGATCAAGGGTAAGTGGAGAAATCCAGGGAAAGGAGTGGCGCCCTCCCCTACCTTCGGGTAGACAGCTATACGAAAAGGGAGCCTTCGGGTCGCCCTTGACTGCGGTCGCAATCTTACTTACTTAAGACGAGACAAGTTTTTTGACCCCACCCGAAAATAAAAAGTCAAAAGTGAAATAAAATTCTTCATTGGGAATTTGACATTACAGAATGGATTAAGACAAAGAAAGACTGAAAAAAGATTGGTATGTATCTTTTGAATAGGTTGTCCTTCCCTCCCCCTATACCAAAACATGTATCACGACACCACGGCACTGAGACAAAGGATTCTCAATGACAAAAGTTCAATTAAGTTGGCCTGCCAAACGGCTGAATAAGGCGTAAAAAATATAGAAAACGTTTCTAGCTACTGCTATAATTAAGGAGAGGGATACAATCAGGGATACGATCAGCGATATAATCAGCATTCGGCTAAGGAGTTAAAACTGGTAGAAAGAAATGGGCTATTCCAGAAAGAAATTGTACCCCGTTAAGTTGAGATCTTCTTTTTTTAAATGTGACCCTCTGGATTTTTTCCCAATTTTTCAGGGCAATTTTTCCCATTTCTTTGGACCACCCTGGATTTTCAACCCGATTTTACTGACCACCCTGGATTTTTTATTTTCTAGACCACCCTGGGAGAGCCTCTATCTTACAATTCCTGCATTACTAAAAATAGACAAAAGAACGACAAATTTCATAAAAAACGACAAAAAAGAACGACAAATTTCACATTTAGCCGTCCACAACCCCGACCGAGAGTGACTGTACCACCCCACGGGAAATAACTACTTGTGGTCTAAAAGAACGACAAATTACGCATGCGTGTTATTAATGCAGGAATTGTCAGTCGAACCCACTGTGGACGTCACATCTCCTCAACATGGGGTACAGACTATTTCTGGAATAGCCCAATTTGATTGAACGTCTTGAGGTTCTACCAAGAAAATGAAAAAGGAAAAGAAAAGCGCACCTGCATGAAGAACCCAGTGACCAATGATTTTCGAATGTTGACGTAATATTCACGACTGTTGAACTCAGTACTGGTGCGTTTCAAATTGAACCTGTCCATAATACGAGCTAATTGTTGGCGAACATTGTCAGCTGATTTGAGCGATCGGTTGTTCAAGAAGTTATCGTAACACCATTGAGTTTCTTCGTGGTCTGAAATATATTATGATCGTTTGTTTCATGAGACGCAACATTTTGAATAATCTCGAAAGTGACAAAGAAAAAAAGCTTTGTTTATGAGTATAGCACTGAAATAAACATGCATAGCGCTCCAAAGTGGTAAAACACTTATCAAATCTTTAATGTATACCAAGCCTACAATCTTCTTATGAGTAAAATAAACTTACAGGAAATAAAATTTTACTTCCTGGAAGAATAATAAATTTGCGCGAATATTGAGGTGTAGATTACTCCGGGCCAGTGATGCATTTTACTCGAGAGGAGTGCTACTTGTTACATTTACATGTTAGAAGGATTATAGATATTGAAACACGAGTTTTAAAAATTGCCTACCTTTGAGTACCAGGATTATAATAATAGGTTATTTTCACCAACCGTTTGGAATTACAAATTTAACATTGGGCTTTTCCAGAAAAAAACCGTGCATCCCCTGTTGAGGAGGTCCAACCTTTTGTGACCTACCCTCTTGGAATTCCAGCCAATTTTAGGATCATACCCCTCTGGAATTCCGAATTTTTACAAATTTCTAATCATTACCCCCTTGGAATTCCGCTTATTTTTGACGGATTTTCGTCTACCCCTATGGAATTCCACTGCATTTCAAACCTTACCCCATTGGACCTCCTCAACAGGGGGTGCACGATTTTTTTCTGGAAAAGCCCATTTCTATACCATTGAACAATTAACCTGAATTAACTACAAACAATGCTCGATGCACTGAATATAGCTTCTAAAGTACGTTGTCATCACTTACTTTGTTTGAAAGCATGATAAACATTTAGAAGAGTCAAGTGATCACCATCGATGTGTGCGAACTTCATTTTAGCTTCGTCTGCAGCTTTCTTCGCTTCATTCGGTCGCTGGAATACCTGTTCAAAGTTAATGGATTTTTGGTATTGGAAAAATGAAATTATGAATTGAATTTCAAGACATTTAAAGTAGGATGATAATTAGAACAGACAATATAAATTTCAACTAAGACTAGTCAACTCCACCTTTGTTTCTCAAATTTACACAATCTACAAATCAATGGGGTCTTCCAATATATTGCGAAATGGAGAGCAATTTGCTGAGGCGGAGATAAAATATTTTTGACAATGTTTTAAACCCAAACGCTACTCAAAGAGATATTTTTAGGCAAAAGAAAATCATTATTACTTGTTGAACCGAGAGCATAGCGACAATGGACAAAGCTTCATTTGAGCAGTTGTGATCTGTACTTGCAATGACCATTTTGGCCAACTGTGGATCCAATGGAAATTCCGCCATCATGGAACCTAACTCGGTCAAATCACCATCGTCATTCAATGCGTCCAAGTAATTCAATAATTCTAAAGCTCTCATCAACGTCTCAGGTGCTATAAAGTAGTAGCAAAAAAACTTGTAAATTGAAAAAGATAGTGATAGAAGAAAGCAACGATATTGACTTCAGCAGTTCTGGGAAGTAGATAAAGTCTTTGCTTTCCAGACCGTGAATTGAACATGTTAATTTTTAATTACGACTATCCGCAGAAATGTGCGGCTTGGGTAAGCGAGCACAGACTGCTGTTGTCACCAGAGCACTTTGAAGTTTAGCTTGCTGCGTTGTCGAACATACCAGTACATACCCAGAACACAGTTTATTAAATTTTGGTCCAAAAATTTCAAATGTTTCTTTTCCCTTGGCAAAACCACAATAGTCAACCCAAAATTACATAACAATTAGGGGGTCTAGTAGGTACAAGAAGGTAGAAGCCTTTACACAAAATCAGCATATTCATACTACGTACCTGGGGGATCCATGAAATCAAAATGGACAAGATCATCAATACCCAATTTCTTTAACTGTAAAACAACAGTACCAAGATTGGAACGCAAGATCTCTGGATAGGTGTTGCTCTGCATTTCCGATTTGTAAGCTTTCTCTGTGTATAATCTGAAGAAACAAATGCAACAAATGCTTAATGGACCTACCTGATAATGAAAGTTACATAGCAATGCGAGGAGAAAAATGAAAAAAATCAGTCAGAAAATATAGGGTTTAGCGAAAATGCATAACGCAATAAATTCATCATTGATTGTTGATGGGGGGGAGAGGGAAGGGTTGTAGGGAGTGGAAAAAATAAATAGAAAGTTCTGGTCGCAAAAATCAGTTTTATTGACACTTAAATCATGCTTGATGGTGAGCATTGTTATCAATAATGTTTTTGTGTGAAAAACATAGAAATACCGGGTGACCCACGAAAAAGTTTGGACGTTTCTCGGCGTCTTGAGGCCGAACAAATGTCCCAAAGTGCTTGGAGTTTTATTATTTAGAAAGTAGATATCCTAACTTAAAATCCGAGCCATTACTTTTTAAATTTGACGCACAAGTTCCCTAGTTATGAGCTTTTGAACTCAAAATTCACTTTTCGGAAAGTATAAAAAACAGGTAAAAAAGGGGTATCAAATTAGGTATTTTTAGACGTTTTTGATATACAGTTTTTGAGAAAATTCCTTGAAAGTGCCAATTTTGATAAAAACTAGTCTTGGTTTAAACAAAAACTACTTTAAAAGGTGTTTTTAATAATTATTAATGTCATAAAACTCGTTAAAATAAGTCAATTTATAAGAGATTTTCTAATTGATTGCATTAATTTAATACCTCTTTTTTACGTGTTTTTTACACTTTCCAAAAAGTGAATTTTGAGTTTAAAAGGTCATAAGTAGAGAACTAGTCGGTCAAATTTAAGAAGTGATAGCTCAAATTTTAAGTTAGGATATCTACTTTTTAAATACCAAAATTCCGAGCACTTTGGGACATTTGTTCGGCCTCAAGACGCCGAGAAAGGTCCGAACTTTTTCGTGGGTCACCCGGTATAAGGAAAAATCCAATGAAAATCTGCAAAAACGGCGATTTCCGGCATTTTCAACCGGAAAAAAATGTTTCTCAAAAATTGAACTCGGCCATGTTTTGAGCATTGCGAATACGCATCTTTCTGCAAAAAATCAGAAAAAATAATGATGAAAATTCGAGAAAATGTCAAAAAACCGATTTTTACGACATATTTCCGGCATTTTCGGCCGGAAAAAAATGTTTTTCGAAAATCGGGCTCCGTCACATTTTAGGTATTGTCATTTTGCATCAGTGTGCTAAATTTCATAAAAAAAATATAAGGTACAGCTCGAGAAATTCAAGAAATACTATACTGTCTTCAAGGCGAAAATAGGTTGTTCCGGCGATTTTTAAATAGTTCCGGCTTCAAAAATAAATTTTGTTGAAAATTGAAACATGTTTGATGGTGGGCATTGCTATTAATAATGTTTTTGAATAAAAAAACAACCAATTGTAAAGAAAAAACCCATTGAAAACCCAGAAAAACAGCGACTTCCGGCATATTACAGGCATTTTTCGCCGGAAAAGAAAATTTCTCAAAAATCGGACTGGGCCATGTTTTGGGCATTGTTAATACGCATATTTGAGCAAAAAAATCAGAAAAAAATAATGATAAAATCTCGAGAAAATGCCAAAAAAAATTTTCTTTACAAAAATCGGGCTCCGTCACATTTTGGCCATTGCCATTTTGCATATTTGTGCCAAAGATCAGAAAAAACTAAAGAGCCAATCTCGAGAAAAGCTGGTAACAGACGAACGGACGGACGAACAGAGACACAGGTTAATTTATAGGACCTTCACCGGGGTACCCGGAGGTAGGTCCAAAAAATTTCTAAATTCTATGAAATGATATAGTAGCAAGAACATAATATCCACAAAACGACGAAGGTGCAATCTATTAACAAATCAATGGCTGCAACAATTGATTGTAAAATATTTTTATACAGTGGAGTTACTCTAACTCGAACCCCTATAACTCGAATGTTTTCTAAACTTGAACAAATTAACAGTGCCTTATAAATCTTAATCCATAAATCCACAAATTTGTGTTCCCCGTGCGTGTTTGAGTTATTGGGACTCCATTGTAAAAGAATCGCAACATGGATATAGATATTCTCCAACACATGGTCAAAAAAAAGTCACCCACCTGAAACATTTACCAGGTCTGGTACGACCAGCACGACCTGCTCTTTGTTGAGCACTAGCTTTTGAAATAGCTGATACCAATAATGATTCAACACGAATCCTGGGGTTGTATACCTAAAAGCAGCAAATTATGAATAACTCTTTTTCCATGAGACTTAAGGTTGATTTAATTATTCCGAGGTTTCCAGGTAGAACAATGTATCATTTTGGTTTTATTTCGGGGATAACTGCCAACTATGAAAGGTTTTTATCCTTTCAAAATATAAAACAAGTTGTGTTGTGGCAATAAACAATGATTAAAAATCATTATCCTCTGATTCTACCGAAGTTCCTAAATGTGAAACTTAAAATCTAACGGTATATCTGAAAATGGCGTCAGATTGCTCTCTCAGATAGTAACATAGTGTCCTAGTAGGTTGGTCCCCCCCCCCTAGAAAATGGAAAAAAATCCCTCTCCCCCCCCCCTTTTAAATCCCCCCCTAGAAATTTGTTTTCAATTTTTGCTCTTGATGCTTCTATTCACGTTATCTCTGTTATATATACAATGAAAAATTGATGTTTTAGATGTTAGTTTAGACAAAGTTAGCTACAGAGAGTAGAAAAAATATTTTTCCACAGTAGAAAAAAATAATGTCCCCAGATTTTTTCTCCCCCCTAGACTTTTTGGGGCCATTTTTTCTCCCCCCCCCCTAGATTTTTGAAAACCCCCCCTTTTCCTATTTTCTGAAAAAAAAATTCCCCCGAGTAAGTGCACAAACCTTTTGTTTCGAGAATCCAGGATCAATGACAAAAACGACACCGTCAATAGTCAGAGATGTTTCAGCGATATTTGTTGATACAACAATTTTACGACCAAGAGCGCCATTGGCTTTCTTGGGTGGCGCAGCCTCAAAAATACGCTGTTGCAATTGCGGTGGAAGGGTAGAGTAGAGTGGAATGATCTTCATGTCGCCGACTTCTGGTCCTAGATTGTCGACCTCACGTTTAATTCTTTTACATGCTTCGTCTATTTCTTCTTGCCCAGTCAAGAACATGAGGAGATCGCCCTCGACTTCTTCACATAAGTGAATTTGAACGACAGTACGAATAGCAGCTTCCAAGTAGTCACGTTCTGGTTCTGGAGTGTAGAAGATCTCTACAGGATGGGTACGGCCAGGGATAGTCAAAAGAGGTGCATCACCAAAATAATTTTGAAATTTACCAGCATCAAGAGTGGCAGACATAATAATAACCTTTAAATCAGGACGTTGCTTAACAACCTACAAAAGATTAGTATTGCAATATAAATTTTGTGAATTGAATATTATTTGAGTTAATCAGCCTTTAAAATAACAAGCTCTTTGTTTATTGTTTGAACTATAACGAGATAGCAGAAGAACAAGATGACAGAATGAATAGAATGGATTCAAGATTGATTCACAAAAACTTGACAACTTATACCTCTTTAATAAGACCCATCAAGATATCAGTAGCAAGGGTACGTTCGTGAGCTTCATCGAGTAAGATGACACCATATCTATCTAGCAAAGGATCTGTCATTGCTTCTCTTAGCAACATACCGTCTGTCATGTATCTGAAAAATTAAAATCGCAGAATTAGTAGGAAAGAAAGCTTAATAAAAGAAAATGAAGCTTGGTTGCACGAGTGAGTTGAAACAATCTAACAAGAAATAAAGCACTGGTTTTGGAAACCAGTATTTTATTACTTGTTAGATTGTTTCAACTCACTCGACTGTCAACCATAGTAAAGATCAACTTTCTCTGAGCATCAGCCCCCCCCCCTAGAAAGTGAAGAAAGTTACACCCTAAAATTTTCTATAAAAAGGAAGGGGCTGGAAGTACAGAATGAAGATCAACTTTCTACCAATCAAGAGAAAAATTATAATTGAATACTGAATACTTAAAAGTTAAGTTTGAAAGTGCTACCTAATTGAAAAGTTAAACTGTAAAAACAAAAGTATTACTTCATTGCAGTTCTTGAGCTGGAGCAGTCTTCGAAACGAATAGAATATCCAACTTCCTGACCAATCACACAGTCCATTTCATCAGCAACACGTTGAGCAACACTCATTGCAGCTACTCGACGTGGTTGCGTACAACAGACGTGCTTACGTTTTCCCAACATTACTAAATCTAAGCACCATTGTGGAATCTGAAGTAAAAACAACAGGTTTTAATCAAAAGATTGCAAAGATTGTTCCACTCTCGTTCAGAAATAATAAGTCGTACATTAAGACACCAGAACCTTTTAGCACTTGGCATGGCTGTCGAATCAAAAATCCTGGGTTGTAGTTGGTAAATTAGGTACTACTTTTTTGCGTATTTGGAAAGTTTTAACAATTTTCTTTTTTTCTTTTAAATTTAATCAGGATAAAAATAAGGGTAAAAATAAAGTTTTTACTTTATTTTGCCGAAAATTTTTTGTACAAATTTTCAGTATTCAGGAAAATAATTTCAAGTCAGAAATATAACAACTATTAAATTGATCAATACTACTATTGCAGTGTTATTAGTGCCCCTTTAGTGTGAGTGAACAAAACATCTGAGATCAGGAGGGGGGGGGGTACCAAGTCAGTGTACTGGACCATAGGGTACTAACTTGATTTTTGAAAAAAAAATAGACCACCACCCTCTTTAGTACACTGTACTAACTTTCTTCCACGGTCGGGGCTTTGACACCACCCTTTTAGTACACTGTACTGACGTTTCTCCACGACCGAATTTTTGATACCACCCTTTTAGTACACTGTACTAACTTCCTTCCACGGCCGGAGCTTTGACACCACCCTTTTAGCACACTGTACTGACTCATCTCCGTGACCAGATTTTTGATACCACCCTTTTAGTACACTGTACTAACATCCTTCCACGGCCGGAGCTTTGACACCACCCTTTTAGCACACTGTACTGACTTTTCTCCATGACCGGATTTTTGATACCACCCTTTTAGTACACTATACTAGCTGTTTTTTAGATCAGATAAGTTTAGAAACCATCCCTTATAGTGCACTGTTTTAATTTCTCCTTGGCCAGATAAGTTTAATTACCACCATATACAAAGGTTTTGAAGCATTTTTGCTAAGAAAAGCACCAAATTATATAAAAGGAAAGATTTGAATATTTAAAATATCTGAATCCTTGTAGTACAAACACTGAAACAATGAAGCAGACAAAGTCATTCGAATACAGTGAAATTAGCAAGTCAAAATACTCAAAACCAACTTTGAGTTATTTCCCTTTTATGACTTGATTTCTGGTTGTCTGGCAAGCTGTAGCAGTTTTTCTTTTTTGAAATAGAAAAGTAAGTGACTTGAAAGGTTCGATTTGAACGTTTACACATTCAAATTCTTTTGTTGCCATAATGTAGATAAAGTTTTAAAGAAAATGTAAAAAAGATTGGACTTAAGGCCGGTCTCCACTTGTGCATGCTGCGACTCTGAAACAAATCCAATCAAGTAAACAGGAAACATTGGGAGAAAATCAGTGTAAAGTCTGTCTCGAAATAATTTGCAGCTGGAGAAAAAAATGGCTGTGACTTTTGATAGAATTCGAATCAAGTTGCGGTTTTGTGCTCGTTAAAAAGATATTTGTGAGTGGAATATTATCAAGTAAAAAAATTGAGAAAAAAAAGGAAAATGAAAATGAAAAATGAAGAAGAAAAAAATTAACTTCTTGTAGAAATGTGGCATAATTATCATTTTCACAGGAGTGATTTTTCAATCTTAGATCATTATCACTGTTAAAAAATTTTTCAAAAATATTCATTCAATCAAAAGATATCAAACAAAATTTATTGATGGTTGACTCTATAAAGTACTAAAAAACGACAAAAAAAAACGAAAAAACCTGCCTTTTGTCGATCAACCAGCAATAAACTTTGTTTGATATCTTTTGATTAAATGAATATTTTTGAAAAATTTTTTCACAGTGATGATGAATAAAGATTGAAGAGTCACTCCTGTGAAAATGATAATTATACCACATTTCTACAAGAAGTTAATTTTTTTCTTCTTCTTTTTTTCATTTTCATTTTCCTTTTTTTTCTCAATTTTTTTACTTGATAATATTCCACTCACGAATATCTTTTTAACGAGCACAAAACCGTAACGTGATTCGAATTCTATCAAAAGTTACAGCTATTTATTTCTCCAGCTGCAAATTATTTCGAGACAGACTTTAGCTTCAGCCTTGATTTGAAGGTCTCCAGCTTGGACCTGGCAAATTAGGGCAAATATACATGGGCATTCTCTGGGTCTGTGTATTTTTACCACTGAAATTAGTACAATGTACTAACTTCTCAGTGTGTATCAATTCAGAACACCACCCTTTTTAGTACAGTGTACTAACTTTTTCATTGTATTTTTCTCAGAGACAGAGGACCACCCTTTTAGTACAGTGTACTAACTCAATTTAACCTAAAAAATACACCACCCCACCAGCTATGGGCCAGTACACTGACTCGATATCCCCCCTGCTGAGATGAAAAACTGGTTTTTTCACAGCATAGAATTTCAGATTCTTCAAATTTTGACAAATTGTGTGGATATTTGAGACAGGGAGCCTCTTTTTCAACTTCCCTGACACTGCATCCTGAACTTCAGGTCACTAATCAAACTGCTTGGACAGAAAACGACAGCAACAACAAAATTCAAAAAACTATTATTACATCATTTAAGTCTTACCTGTGTAGTTTTGCCTGAACCAGTTTCTCCCACCAAAACAACACATTGATTTTCACTGCATGTCTTGATGAACTCATCTCGATACTCCCATACTGGTAAGTTCAGGCGCTTTTTCAGGATGGTTCTAAAACGTTCACTCCATGGCTTTTGATTCATAGGATTTAGTGGTGGAAGATTTTCTTTGTATCCGGACACTATCTTTGCAGGTATGGAAGAGAAACTGAAAGAAAATAAATAATATTGTTTTTATAAAGATACTGATTGGATATCTATTGTCCACTAAAACTATTGAAAAATATTTCTTTTACTAATTGTATTTTTCTAATAATGTGATAAAATATGGCTAAGAAATTTCACGATTTCCCTTTTATTATACAATGACTCGATACCATAATTATTAAGAGCCAGTTTTTTTAAGAATGGGGCAGTTTGGGGCAGTCTGGGGCAGTTCCAATAGTTTGAAACTTAGATTTTTTTGGATTTTGGGATATGTTTTTAAGTGCAATGAACTTAGTAAAATCCCAAATCCTTAACATCACTCGAAAAATGACTAAAATTTGGGATATTTTGGCCCTTTGGCCCATTGGCAAACTTCAAAGGGGTCTAGGTCACTGAATTTTTATAATATAAGGGCTATGATGAATCTTTTGTATAAAAACAATGAAACTAGGTGAAAAAAGTTGTCAAATGTGCTTTTATGGGCCAAAAAGGCTTTTTTTCAATTTTTTTTACTAGAGCTGAGGTCATTCTATTGCCGCCAGTAATTGGCAGTTAGAAAGTAAATTTTATCTGAAAATCATGATTCCTCATCACATTCCAGAAAGGTTTCCAGGAAAATTTAAAGAGGCTGAAATTTCACTCAAAGACAGCTTCTAACTCCCCTGACCACCTTAATTTTGAAAAATTGACTTAAAAGTACATTTTTGGCTGAAATTTTTGCCCAAAATGAGTACCCATTGAAACTTGATTCTTGATTTTGTGAAAGCATCCTATAATAAAGTCTGTCTCGAAATAGTTTGCAGCTGAGACAAATAATGGCTGTAACTTTTGACTCTATTTAATTTGATAGAAATAAACATTTTTGGGTGGTCCTTGAATTTTTGCTGACATCAGCAATTACGTCATTTTTCTGCAATTTTTAAAAAGCCTTTCCTTAATAACTTTTTTTGGCTTCATTTTCAGATATAGGTTGTAATGTTTTTCTAAACGAGCATGAAAAATGCTTTCCAACGGTATGTAACATGACATACTTTGGAGTAAAAGAAATTTAATTTAGCCTGGAAACCTGTTCTGGTCTGTAAAATACACAAACAGGTGCCAATTTTTTGGGTCTGAGATTTAAATCCATTTTTGACCCCTAAACTTCAATTGTGCAAAGTCTAATGCTTGTACGCCTTTGTGCACAATTTTTACACAATTAGACTGTACTATCAAAGTCTGTCTTAACTCTAAAATCCTAAAAATCTTGACAATGCTGCTCAAAACAACAATTTTTGCTCAAGATTGAACAGAAAATGAGCCCTCTAAGACAATGAAATCTTGGTTTTTGAAAAGTTTCATGGGGATAGTACAAACTTTCATCAAGATCTTTACCTCCTGATCTACCATTTTTAAGGATCAAGTCTGTCAAAATGTACTTCTAAACTCTCAAATCTGCAAAGGTGAACTTTACCAACCCCAAAAAACAATTTTATTTTAACAATTTTCTATAAATCTGTTTGCTCTTAAATGCAGTTAAATGAATGAAGATGTAAAGATGTAAATGTAAAGGGAAAGATAAAAGACGTAAGACTAGCCTAGTTTCTAAATCCTGATATAAGAGTTTAAGCTTAGACTGACTGATGAATAAAGTAACCCTGACAGTTCTTTTTAGGAACATCCACTATTGCAAGACTGTATAGACTGAACTCTTCATACAAAAATTATGGGAAACACATATTTGGACTTCTCCTCTGACCGCACTAAAAATGGTAGACTCTAGCAGTGTTGCAGTGGGAGTGACAGATCATTTCGATGAAAGTTGTTGGAATGTTTACAAAGCTCTTGACAGAAAATCCTTTGTTTTATTGTCAATGATGACATGGTGCTATTATTAATTTTGTTAGATCTGACATATCAGAGTCTTAACGGCTTGAGACCGTTAAAAAAAGGATTTTCATTTATTGATGGCCCCTTGATTCCCATTGAAGAATCATATTCTGGTTTTCATGTTATTAGATGCTGTTTTAGAGCTTTAGAGCTAGCCTCATGTGCGTTTGTGTAGGGTAAAATTGCAAAATGTGAAAATCGATTTTGGCAAAATTTAAAAAAATGACCTTACAAGATTTGACTATATCTTTTTATTCCATGAAGCAATTACTTTATAAAAAATATATTGACAATGGATGGGTAAGCTTTCTAGAAATCCAAACCTAAATTACATAGCTTTTACCAAAAAATAGCACTTTAGGATCAGAAACAGTCAAAAACCAGCTTTTTCCAATTTTCATCGAGTTACAGGAATTAATTCCTTGTTTGTTTTGATCTGAAATTTTCAGTAGAAGTGGCCAACATGGTTCCCTTGCTCATATCAAGGGGGGTAGGACGTGGGTAAGAGAATTAAAGTTTCTAAGTAAAATCTTAATTATCACCCAAAAAAGTGCCTTTTTTGTCTGTATCTTTTAAATAGATAGTCCCAGCCTTATCCCTCCTTCAGTAAAGCTTCCTATACCTTTTGTCCTTCAGAAAAACCAAAAATATTGGACTTAATTGTTTGCTTTCAGTTCCTGTAGCCAGTAGTGTGACCCCCTGTATTTCTATTGTATTTCGCACAAGTTTTTCAATAGAGATGTCACATGACTCAAATCCTGCAGTCTTATTGGACTAGAGAAAGCGAAAGTGAAATCGCGCGATCTGATTGGATGTAAAAATTTCCATGTGAACTGACACAAAAATAATTCTCATTCTAAAACAAGATGGCGGCGAGAAAAGCAAGTCTTTTGCTTTGGCAGTGAGGATCTTATCGCGATTCTCAGATTTACGGAAAACACCAGCTTTTTGCTGATTTTTGCCTCAATTGCCCAAAACCCGTAACCTTTTTAGCTTGAGGGAAGAAAAAAATTAGAGTTTTTGGGTTTGCCAAAAAAAACCCTAGTCAGAATTTTTTCATCTTCGCAGGATCCATTCCCAACCTCGAAAATCATCTTTTTGTCTAGGGTTTTTTTGGCAAGTTCTTCCTTCTGAAGAATATTGATCACTTTCGTTTTTCCCTGAAGGCCGCGAGAGAAAAAATATTAGGGCTTGCGCTCTCTAGGCGGGCGGCCTAGACTCGCTTTCGTTTTGTATAATTTTATAATAACGTATAAGGTAGCGTAATTTATGCAAAAATAATAATAATCTTTATGTTTTTATTTTCAGGTATGCCGCCAAACGTTGACGTCATCGTGTATGGATTTAGCATGAACAATAGGACCAACAGACTTGACAAAAGAAACAAACAATAAGATGACCCGAGAATCTTACAATGAGGGAGTTTTGTCTTTGCCTGATATCACGCCCACAGAAGACGATGTTTAAAAAGCGGGGGTAAAAATAGTAAGTAATATCTTTGTAAGTGTTTATTTTGCGAAATATATAAACATTTTGTAATATGGTCTACAAATTAGCATTTCTAGAATTTTGATAACGGAAACTTAAATATATTAATGAAGAAAAAAATAAACCGTTTCAATTTTCTTTTATATGTTTAACCCCCGGAAAAACAGTATTTTCTTATTACGTAACTTTACATTTCCCAACTCGCTAACTCCCAGAGGAATTCCGATTGTAAACCCGATTGGTTAATTTTGGAACATCTTCATAATGGCAGATAATTTAGAAGTGTCTACTGTGGAAAGGCCGTGTGAATTTTCAGATGTTAGTTGTAATTTTGTTGGTTGATGGCTTGTTGAAACTGGCAAGAAAAAAGTAAACAGGTATAGCTTTTTCTAACCAAGGATCTGAAGGATTCGAGCCACACTGTTTGGACGAAAGGTTGTAAATTCTGGTTGATTTTAAGGTTTTATCTTATCTTATCTCATTTACTTGAATTAGTAGAGGCTTCTTCAATGTTTGGGGAAGATAAGTCTATAAAAGTTTTTCGGTGGAAAAAAGTGTTTAAAAAAGCATTTTTTTTGCTAAAGGTTTATTTTTCTTCGGAAATTTTTGTCTTCAATCTTAAATAGATGAACGAGTATTTCTCTGATGGTTATGAATTTTTCACAGAACATAGTAAAACTACTCAGGAACTTGGACCATTTTACAGAATTTCAAAAAATCTGTTAGTTCTGGAGATAATATTGAAAAGTTTTGACATTGGTAGTTCGCGTTCGTGTTTCGCTTTCCAAAACCAAACGCACGTGGCCTGACTCACGTGCGTTTGCGTAGGGTAAAATGGCGAAATGCGAAAATTTATTTCGGAGAAATTTTTTTGAAAAATGACCCTACAAGATTTGACTATATATCTTTTTATTCCATGAAGAGATTACTTTCAAATAAAAAATATATTGACAATGAATGGGTAAGCTTTCTAGAAATCCAAACATAAATTGCATAGCATTTACCAATAAATAGCACTTTAGGATCAGAAACAGTCAAAAACTGCAGCTTTTTCCAATTTTCATCGAGTTACAGGAATCAACTCCTTGTTTGTTTTGATCTGAAATTTTCAGCAGGGGTGGCCAACATGGTTCCCTTGCTCATATCAGGGGGGGCCGAGACGGGGGTAAAAGAATTAAAGTTTCTAAGTAAAATCTCAATTATCACCCAAAAAAGTGCCTTTTTTTGTCCATATCTTTTAAATAGATAGTCCCAGCCTTATCCCTCCTTCAGTAAAGCTTCCCATACCTTTTGTCCTTCAGAAAAACCAAACATATTGGCCTTAATTTTTTTGAGGCTGGAACTTCGATTTTTGAGGATTACGATTTTACCAGCTTTTTAGCAATTTTTGCCTCGCTAACCCAAATGTCACAACCTCTTTACCTTAAGAAAAGATCGAAATTAGAGTTTTTTAACGTTCCGAAAAATTTTTTTTCATCTTCACAGGATTGATTGTCAACAACAAAATACATCTTTTGGTCATTGGGTTTGTTTCTGACGTTTTTCCTTCAAAGAATATTGATCACTTTCCTTTTCCCCTTGAGCGCTCGAGAAAAAAATGATTAGCTCGTATTCTCACGCGGGCGAATAAAGACGAGGCGGTAATTTTCCACTGAGGGTGCTACTTAGTTTCCGCCCTATTTTGCACCCACGATAGAATGGTCCAAATACGGGGGTATTCCAAATGATAAACTATGTCGTTCTGTAAGTGTTTATTTTCTGAGAGATACAAATAGTGTGTTGAATATTGTTAACTTATTTATTTAAATATTTTTGAGCGCAAATTTAAATATATGGTTAAATAAAAAACAAATGATAGCAGTTCTGTTTTCCCCTCAAACCCCCAGGAAAAGTTTTTTTGCCGACTTAGCTATTTTACAAATCTCGGAAAAGAATTCCCATAGGAATTCTGACACATAACCCGATTGGTTAATTTCGGAACGGCTTTCAAGAAAGTCATAATGGCAGATAATTTTAAAAGTTTCTGAGGAAATGTGTGTAATTTATCAATGTTGATGGCTTGTTGATTCTTTAAAATGGTTTAAAGAAAAAAGATAACAGGTATAGCTTTTTCTAATCCTGGAATATTGAGGTTCCAGCTACACTGCCTGTAGCCAGTAGTGTGACCCCCTGTATTTCTATTTTATTCTGCGCGGGTTTTTCAATAGAGATGTCAAATGACTCAAATCCCGCAGTCTTATTGGACTAGAGAAAGCAAAAGTGAAATCGCGCGATCTGACTGGATGAACTAAAGACCGTGGGAACTGGAACTGAAAATAATTCTCATTCTAAAACAAGATGGCGGCGAGAAAAGCAAGTCTTTTGCTTTGGACGAAAGGTTGTAAATTCTGGTTGATTTTAAGGTTTTATCTTATCTTATCTCATTTACTTTAATTAGTAGAGGCTTCTCAATGTTTGGGGAAGGTAAGTCTATAAAAGTTATTTGTTTTTTGGTGGAAAAAAGTGTTTAAAAAAGCATTTTTTGTGCTCAAGGTTTATTTTTCTTCGCAAATTTTTGTCTTCAATCTTAAATAGATGAACAAGTATTTCTCTGATGGTTATGATTTTTTCACAGAACATAGTAAAACTACTCAAGGAACTTGGACCTTTTTACAGAATTTCAAAAAAATCTGTTAGTTCTGGAGATATATTGAAAAGTTTAGACATGGGTAGTTCGCGTTCGTGTTTCGCGTCCCCAAACTAAACGCACGTGGACTGTAACTTACCGTGAAGTCGGGTAACTTGCATCAGTCGAGGGAAACTTGCATAGCCATCAACAGTGCGTCACAAACCGCGATATTTCGATCGCACGGAAGCGCTTCGAAACACCAGCTTTTTTGGAGTTTCGTCTCGTTTACCCAAACGCTTCAATCTCGCGTAAGGTTAGGGGTCAAGACTAGAACCCCCAATACGAGACATTTGCCTGACCGAAAAAAAATCATCATCATCAATTTTGTTAATTGTCAGAATCGTTTACTCACTGGAAATACGCAACTTTCTGAAGTTTCGTTTTTTTTCGGTTGTGTTTCATTTTAAAAATAACGAAGATGAAAAGTTACCATCAATCCCGCGAGTAAAAGAAAGTATTCCGACTAGTCTACGAAAAAAGCGCTCGCGCGGCGAATAGAATATCTTGCAAATTAATATATGCATAAAACTGACGAAATCCTTTCTTTTTTATTCTTAGGTGACGTCATCATCGATCCTGACTTGACAATGGAGAACCAAATTTGGCAATGCATAATTATTACGAGCGGCCAAGTAAGTTTGTGTGACGCAAAAATTGCGCGATAAACGAAGCCCTAGAAAAACACCCACTGACAATCGGCAGAATTTATTGAATATTTCACTAATTAAGTATCAAACTTTTTGTTTTTTGTAATTATTATAAATTCATAATTTTTAAATACTATTTTTTGAAAGTCAAAGTATAATTAAAGTGAATTTAAGCTGATTGGGTGGATATTCGGCGGACGGGCTTTTTGCACGTTCCGAGATCGGAAATTTAACGAGAGTAAAAGACGGGGGCGTCTTAGTGTGTAATATTAATTCATTATTTTTTTTAATTATTTTTCGCGAATGATTTTGATTTTTGATTTTTGAATTAAGGAAATATAATATATTATATTTGATTGTCAATGCCAAAAGATATTTCTTTACTTTACGAATAATCTGCTGTGCTGCTTCGCCACGTACCCCCGGATTGTTTTAGTAGGCACTTCGGTCACGTAAATAAAAACACGTGTATATGTTGAAGCCGACTGTGGACTGCCCGAAATTGCAATTACATAAATTATTGTGGAAGTGAACGCTTTAGACGAATGTTTGCGAAATCAAAAAGACAACTTTTGTGAGAATGTTGAGTTTTGTTTATATGGCTGTTTGTGACGACGCACTGATCAAATGACTGACCAATCAAAGCAGCAACATTTCAAAACAAATGAACTACGCAGCTCTGCTCGCAGCTCTACTCTACCATTTTTGTTTTGATTTAACTTTGTAATTCAATAACAAGACAGGTCATTCATTTGAGGGCTATGCATTTTAGCCTCCACTGATGCAAGTTACCCAATCTCACCGTAAGTGCTTGCATGCAATATTGGGTATGAAGTCCAAATATGTGTTTCACGTAAATTTTGTATGAAGAGGTTCCCCTTGTTTGTACGGCAATTTTTTTAACAAACTTATACCCCTCTCCCTGAAAAATTAAAAGAAAAGATAATACCTGCTACTTGTTTTTGGGGTGGTTTGAAGGATTTGCTCTTTCATCTTTTTGTAGCTGGATGATGCTCCATCAACATCTAATCTTCGTTTTCTGTCAGCCATTCTTCTTGGAAAGATCCTGATTCAGAACTTCTTCTCTGCCTGTCTGCTGTGCTGTCTGCTTTCTTTTTCGGCTCCAAAATTTTCTTTGATTTTGACTTTCTTGGCGCATGCTCTTAAAGCCCCGCGTACACTAAACTTTAAGATGTAGATAGGCTCTAAGGTTTGATGAGCTACGATGTATCAAGATTCGCAGATGTTAAAACTTTCTCATCCGTTAAGATGTTGAGAGGGTTCGAAAGTTCACAGAACTAAAACCGAAAAAAGGACAGCTTTTTTTTCATTCCTATGCTTGACGGATTACATTTCACTCAAATGCGAGCATTTAGAAAACGAACATGCCGACATCACGTGCTGCGTGGTCCACGTTCGAATATTCGACTTTTTTCCTAGAATTTCTAACAGTAAATTTGACAGTGTGTTTGAAAAAAGGGATTCATACAGGTATATTAAATTCTATTCTAGTTACCAAAAGCAACGTGGTGGCATCAGAAAGCCTTCTTACGAAAGCATCCACCGAAGGGGGACTTCAAAATATCTGTTCTGAAGGCACGTTCCAGCTGGATATGGCGGCTGTTCTTATCTTAGCGAACTAAAGAAAAAAGTCTGCTGGAAAAAAGTGGTCTGTTCTACTGAAGATTTGGACCAGCTCTATCTATCTATCTATATATTTCAGTAGTTAACAACATAAATGTTTGTTCTCCCTACATATAAAAGCATTAACAAAAATAAGATAAATGAAATTGGTTTAATAATGAAAAATGTTTGTATGTTTATTCAATAATAAATATGTAAAAAGTTGTTAATTCTAAAAAAAAATCTAAGTATGTTTGGTTGAGGACAAAGCCTAGGTTATCGAGATTAAGAGTAACGGGCATAAGGCTAAACAAAATGTTCTGAGAATGCCAAGATACGTGGAGGCAAAGTAGTAATGAGAAGTTTGAGCCTCAGGCTTAAGTCATGAGTAGTAATTAATAATATTGACGTTCTAGGCAAACTAAAATGGTGTAAAGTTAAATCAAAAGTTAAATTAAAAGTTAAAAATTTAATTAAATTAAATTTTAAAATAAACCAGTATTGTGCTAAAAAGATTAATAGACTAACTAGAAATAAAGAGACATAGCTAAAGTAAAAATATTTTTGGTAAGTAGGCAAGTGACGTCAAAACAAAATTGCTTCGAAGATTAAGTGAGTAGAGTGCAAAGATATATGAATTGGATAAAATAGGTTAGGGCAGGGCAATCCGATGATTAAGTAAAGTGAAAAAGAGGCCTGACGTCTGGATTTGATTTAAAAAACTAATAATCTAATTCTTTAGAAAATAACGAGAAGTTGCATCTTTAAATTCATTCCTATCTTCCATATTCAAAATGTTAGCTGGCAATTTATTCCACCAGTTAATAGATGCTGGGATAAATGAGTCCTGGTACGCAATTACACGCCCATGTATTGGTTGGTATTTATTACTATCCCGAACTGGTTTGGGTAAAATACCAGGCATAACAAGTTTCCCTCCTCTTATATCATGTAAAAGAACGACTGAATCGACTTTTCGATGATGTTCTAGAGGTTTCCAGCTCAAGTCCTTCATCATTCTAGTGGGACTAGCCTCCCACCTCCAATCAGAATAAACAAACCGGGCCCCTTTTCGTTGGACCATTTCAAGTTGATCGCAAAGTGATTGATTTGATATAGGATTCCAAACTGGTGAAGCATACGATACGATTGGTCGGACATAAATGTTGAACGCTTTCTCCTTTATTTTACGAGAACATCCTCGCAAATTTCTTTGTAAGAACGATCGTTTTTGGTTGGCTTTCTTACAAATAGCATCGATGTGTGTATTCCACTTAAGCTTCGGCCTAATTGGAGTTGAGTCCCGAGTGGGATTCGACTTTTCAGACAAAGGATTTTCGTCGATTTTGTACTTAACCATAAATTTATGTCTTTACCTTTTTGGGTTTTCTTTGGAATCGATTCTCTTCCTCTTCTCTTCGTCATTAGGGATCCCTCGTCATTATGCGTTTAAAATAAGTCCATTCTAATTTGCCGGAACCCGATTTCAACGTCATTGTAACACGCCCGGAAAAGTACCATACCGATTTAAATATTTGGAAATGATTATCCGTCTTTGTAATACTCTCGGGTACCTAATTGCCGCCCCCCCCCTGCTATTTAATTTTTCGAAAATTTTCCACTACCCATATTAATTCAGTCCCGAATCTAGCCACATATTTAACACGTTCGGGACAGTCCCGAATTCAACCTTTTTGTTATCAAAATCGGGACCGTCCCGAATACCGCCTTCTTTATAAACACTCGGAAACGTTTTTTTTTAAAGAAGTCGGAATACTATGTTAGGACAGTAAGTCCATAGTAGTATATTCCGCCTTCTTTAGAAACACTCGAAAACGTATATTTTTAAAGAAGGCGGAATACTATGTTAGTGCAGTAATTCCAAAGTAGTGTATTCCGCCTTCTTTAGAAACATTCGAAAGGGAATTTTTTTAAAGAAGGCGGAATACTATGTAAGGGCAGGAAGTCCATAGTAGTATATTCCGCCTTCTTTAGAAACACTCGAAAACGTATATTTTTAAAGAAGGCGGAATACTATGTTAGTGCAGTAATTCCAAAGTAGTGTATTCCGCCTTCTTTAGAAACACTCGAAAACGTATATTTTTAAAGAAGGCGGAATACTATGTTAGTGCAGTAATTCCAAAGTAGTGTATTCCGCCTTCTTTAGAAACACTCGAAAACGTATATTTTTAAAGAAGGCGGAATACTATGTTAGGGCAGTAAGTCTATAGTAGTATATTCCGCCTTCTTTAGAAACACTCGAAAACGTATATTTCTAAAGAAGGCGGAATACTATGTTAGGGCAGTAAGTCCATAGTAGTGTATTCCGCCTTCTTTAGAAACATTCGAAAGGGAATTTTTTTAAAGAAGGCGGAATACTATATTAGGGCAGTAAGTCCAAAGTAGTGTATTCCGCCTTCTTTAGATACACTCGAAAACGTATTTTTTTAAAGAAGGCGGAATACTATGTTACTGCTGTAAGTCCAAAGTAGTGTATACCGCCTTCCTTAGAAACACTCGAAAACGTATTTTTTTAAAGAAGGCGGAATACTATGTTAGTGCAGTAAGTCCAAAGTAGTGTATTCCGCCTTCTTTAGAAACACTCGAAAACGTATTTTTTTAAAGAAGGCGGAATACTATGTTAGTGCAGTAAGTCCAAAGTAGTGTATACCGCCTTCCTTAGAAACACTCGAAAACGTATTTTTTTAAAGAAGGCGGAATACTATGTTAGGGCAGTAAGTCCATAGTAATGTATTACGCCTTCTTTAGAAACATTCGAAAGGGAATTTTTTATAAAAGGCGGAATACATTGTTTGGATTTTTTGTTCTAATATTTTCGCCTTCTTTAGAAATTTTGAAATAAGGAAAATCGGGACTAAAAATTTCTCGTTGCCTTATATACTTTTACTTGAGTCCCGAATCCAATATGTTCGTAAAGTAAATCGGGACTAAAAATTTCTCGTTGCTATATATACTTTTACTTGAGTCCCGAATGCAACCTTTTCGTAGACCAATTCGGGACCGTCCCGAATCAAACCTTTATATAGACAGATTCGGGACCGTCCCGAAATTTACATTTTCAAAACAAGCTATCATTAGCCCGTATAAATAAAGATCTGCCCCACACTTCCCTGATTTTCAAATTCAAGCCGCCATATCCATCTTTTCAGTGACTCAGATATTAAATATGTATTATATATACTTTTACTTGAGTCCCGAATTCAATATGTTCGTAAGGTAAATCGGGACTAAAAGTTTCTCGTTACTATATATACTTTTACTTGAGTCCCGAATTCAACCTTTTCGTAGACCAATTCGGGACCGTCCCGAATCAAACCTTTACATAGACAGATTCAGGACCGTCCCGAAATTTACATTTTCAAGACAAGCTATAATTAGCCCGTATAAATAAAGATCTGCCCCACACTTCCCTGATTTTCAAATTCAAGCCGCCATATCCATCTCTTCAGTGACTCAGATATTAAATATGTATTATATATACTTTTACTTGAGTCCCGAATCCAATATGTTCATAAGGTAAATCGGGACTAAAAGTTTCTCGTTACTATATATACTTTTACTTGAGTCCCGAATTCAACCATTTCGTAGGCCAAATCGGGAATTTTAATTTAGTCCCGAATCCAAACATTTCGTACGCAAAATCGGGACTCAAGTAAAAGTATATATAGTAACGAGAAACTTTTAGTCCTCGTTTACTATATAATAGTATAAATCAAACCATCGATCAATTTTTTTTTTCATCGATTTCGACTTCCTAACTACGTCGTTCTAGTTCGGGACAGTCCCGAGCGGGACTCAAGTTAAATTAGGCCTAAGCTTCTTGTTTAAAGTCACCCCGAGATATTTGGCATTTGATACTTTCTCGAGGTTCTCGTTATGGATTGAATAAACAGATTCTATGGGTTTGGTTTTGTTCGTGATGGTGATATGCTTGCATTTTTGTGGGTGGAATTCCATGTCCCAGAGTGTTTCCCATTCTTGTAGAGCTGTAAGATCCTCTTGGAGAATGAGAGGGTCAGCCATGCTTTCTATGTTACGATATAAATAAGCATCATCAGCGAATAAACAGATATCCGATTGGACATAAGAAGGCATATCATTAATGTATATCAAAAATAGCAGTGGCCCAAGCACGGTGCCTTGTGGTACTCCTGACAAAACATTGGCCTTTTTCGAATGTTTCCCATTTAAGATAACCTGTTGAGTGCGATTACTAAGGAAAGCCTCGATCCATTTCAGTGTGGAGCCACGAATACCATAGTGAGAAACTTTACGACAAAGCTTAAAATGGTTAACCTTATCGAAGGCTTTGCTAAAGTCTAATAATATTGAATCAGTTTGTTGTTTGTCGTTTAGGTTTTTAGCAAAGTCATTTACAGTGGTCAATAGTTGGCTTACACATGATCGGTTTTCTCTAAATCCATGCTGGTAATCACTTAACACTTTATTCTTGTTCAAATGGGTCATGATGTTACTGTATATGATATGTTCTAAACATTTACAACAAATCGATGTGAGAGACACAGGCCGGTAGTTTTCAGCCTGATTTTTGTCCTTGTTTCCACCTTTATAAACAGGAACAATAAACGCGTGTAACCAATCTGTCGGAAGTGATCCTTTGCTAAGTGATGCGTTAAATATCGATGTTAGGGCAGGTGATATTTCGCTAGCAAATTCCTTCAGAAACCTTGCTGAAATATTATCAGGCCCTGTTGCTTTCTGAGGGTTAAGCTTTGACAACAGAGAGCGGACACCTTTTTCTTTGATTTCAATATCGGGCAATGTATTTTCAACAATTGGCGATCTGATGGGTGGTATATCTTTGTTGGGCTTAGAGAAAACGCTGCAATACTGCTCATTAAGGATATCAGCTTTCTTTTGGTCATCAATGATGATACTCCCATTCTTTTTTAATGGGGCAACTGTGATATTGTCTTTTTGTTTGTACTTAATATACTTATAGAATCGCTTGGTATCGGTAGATTCTAAGACGTTTTCCTTGATGTAGTTGTCATGTGCTTTACGACATTGTTTTCTGCACTCATTAACGACGTGTCGGAATCTGCACCAATCCGATTCAAGTCTTGTTCGTTTTGCACGCTTGTAGAGACGTTTCTTTCTGCGCGACAATCTCCTACACTTTCGATTTACCCATGGCTGAGTGAATCTTTGACGTAAAGTTTTGGTTGGTATCTTATTCATAGTTTTGCTGACGATGTCTTTGAATTCACTCCACATCGTGTCGATAGCAAAAGTTCCATTCTCATGTTTAGCACAAAATAGTGTACATGCTGTTTTCAGTTCTTCTTTTAATAATGGGATGTTTGCTCTACTCCATACATGCACTGTTCTTTTAACTGCACGATGCCTGATGGGATGACACAAAACGTCAATTACACCAATAGCAGTGTGATCACTTATCCCTGGGAAATCCTTGACATCCGATAGTAGTGAATAGTTGTTTGTTAGTATTATATCTAGGGTATTGTTATTTCTAGTTGGAAAGTCAATGATTTGGTCAAGGTTGCAGTCATAAACCATTTTAATTGCTGTTTCGTTGATTTGTTTTGAGTAATTGTGACTGACAATAGAGTTTGTTGACCAGTCGATATCAGGTAGATTCCAGTCACCCCCAATCCAGATTGGACTTGTCTGATACTTTGCAACAATTGATCTTATGTCCCTTGATAAATTTTCAAGGTATGGCAATTTTGTTTCTGGTGATCGGTAGGCAGAGACTATCACAACTGGTTTTTTAAAAGTTTCAATTTTGACAGCTATACACTCAGTGTCTTTGGAATTGAAAACTTCTTCGGCGATAAGGGTAAGTCTGGTCATTATAACGACTCCACCCCAACCATCTTCACGATCTCTCCGGAAAGCAGTGTAGCCTGGTGGAACAAATTCAGATTCATCAATTGAAGGGTCAATATGGGTTTCTGAGCCAATGATTATGTCAGGATTAATTTTCAACACCTCTTTGTGAAAATGTTCCTTTTTACCCCAGACACTTTGAAAGTTTATATTCACCATTCGGAGGTTTTTTGCTTTAACTTTTTCAGGTTTGTCATTTTCATTACTATCGTTACTCTCGTTTGACGATAGGGAGGTATCAAGATACGAAGAATTAATATCAGGGATGGCGCATTTAACAGAAGTCCACAACAACTGTTGGAAAAATATGGTCTGTTCTACTGAAGATTGGGACCAGCTGGAAAAATATGACCTGTTCTACTGAAGATTGGGACCAGCTGGAAAAATAGTTTGATATCCAAAAAATAAGTTGTCTAAGTCTAAGAATTTCCTATCTGTTCTGAGGGAATTTCCAAAAAGTCAACAAGTTTTTGAGATCTGTTCTTTTCCTTCTGAATGTGGTTGCCTGGAGTGGCAGCTGAAAATTCTCCATCTGTTCTACAAATAAGTACAAAACATCTGCATCTGCAAGGTCATAATATTTGAGAAAAAAGGGAAATCCACCGGGAAGTTTTTGAACCACAATCGATTTGTAAGTGCTCTAAAGTAGGTTGGAAGGGTAGAGTTTTAACTCTGAGTTTTAGGACCTGCTCGGGGGGTACTTAGGCAAAATGGGTGCCGGGTATGTGCGAGCCATAAGCTGAACGTAGTGGTCTAAGAAAACGGCTATTCTTTTTTAGAATCAACCTTACAATCTAGTTTTTATATTTATAAAAACTAGATTGCTGACGTGTGGAAAGGAATGTCGGCGTGACTGATCCTTTTGTTTCGATAATAACATCAAAGCGGGAACTAATTTTCTTCTCGTTTCTTTCTTTCCTTTTTCTTTCTCGTAAGGTCGCGCTTTCCCTCCAAGTCTCCAAGCGTGGTTAGTTCAAGCGATTAGAACTCTATCTCACAAGCATGGGCTTCCGAGTTCGATCCCGCCGGGTGACAAATTTTCCAATTCTTCAAATTTCTTTTTTTAATTCTCTTTCTATTATAGAACACACATCAGCAATCTAGTTTTTATAAATATAAAAACTAGATTGTAAAGTTGATTCTAAAAAAGAATAGCCGTTTTCTTAGACCACTACGTTAAGAGTACCTTTTCTCAAGTCTCTCAAAGGGGTACAAATTCAAAAGTTAGTCTCTGAAAGGGTCCCAAAATCACGAAAATCAAAAATTTCTCTCTCAAAGGGTCACGATTTCCAAAAATTTTGACCAAAATTTGGTGAAAATCAAACCAAAATTTGGAAAAAATGGACCAAAATTTAGGAAAAAGTCTCTCAAAGGGTCCCAAAATCACCAAAATTTTGTCTCTCAAAGAGTCGATTTTCGATTTTTGGCTCGGACATACCCGTCACCTCGCAAACCTAGTACCAGTTCAGTATCGCTTTTTTTTATTACGGAAAACGCAAATTAGAGCTACGCTTTCGTGTTTTCACTTTCGATTTCGCCTAATTTCATAGCTAACCCATAGCAACGAGGTGCACAGGCATAGTTACGAGTGACTGCGCAAAAATTCCAACATAAGATTGATTTTAAAACTGTTTCGTTAGATAAAGCATTTAAAAATACACCTTCTCTATGCAGGATTTCTTTCTCAAGTTAATAAATCTCAAGATATTGTTCAAAAGATTTCCCCTTATTTCACAGATAAGAAAAAGTAAAGCTTACTATACTAACGCGAGCGCTCAAAATGAAGAATCACGTGACATTTTACTCGTTAATTAGATTGTGCGTATACGTCAATAATAAAATAAGAAGTCTGTGAGGAATTACTGGCTGATTGGAATAATTTCACAGTTTATAATTCATTAAAGGAGATCTAACGGCAAAAATTTCTTCATCCTTATTTTTTGACAGAGTACAGGCCTAATTAAATAAAAAACATTGCAAAAAGAACGAGTGCAAAATCTTTCATATTGATTGAATTATCATTGTTTAAAATATCTCTTTATTTGAAAGTAAGAGGGTTTCGTGACGTCAGCGCTGAACTTTCATTTCGATAGAGAAACTGTTTGTAGACAAAAATTATGGAAAGAAGATGTTTTATAGCAAAATATAATTTTGATGTACGTAGAATGTAGAAGTAGTAGAATGGTTAAAAATGTCTGAGAAATCATTTTCTTCACTTGAAGATTCACTCGACGACATTTTGCTCTGAATCTAGAAGTCTAAATGAATGTGCTAAATGATTTTATCAAGAAATTTTTCTTTATAAAACTCACTAAAAGTTTAGAGAAAAAGAGAGAAAATCTTGTTTAACAAACAAGTTGTTCAGCAATGACGTCACACGCTTAAATCTTTAAAGGGATATAATTTCCTATTGAGTTAAAATTTTTCAACATAATATAGCTCATTTTAATCCCCACAATATAAAGTTTCCATAATTTCCAAAAAAAATGTAGCAAAATTTTTGCCGTTAGATCTCCTTTAAAAGCAAAAATGACATAATCAAAGAAATTGTGCATATTAATATATTAAATCTTTCAGGAAACAGAACACAAAATTAGAATGCGTTCGTAGCTTTAGCGAAGAAGCAATTATAATTTCCACCAATGAGGTTGCTGCATTTCAATCGGCTCTTCTTTCTGGCACCCGTGGCCCACCCTTCATATATTTGTTTCAATTTGTGGCTTAGGTTTTTTCTCATTTCAATTTACTGAAGAATTTGATGGGAGAGTTAGATTGTCAACAAAGTGCCATAAAAAATCATTGAATAAAAGAAAAACTTAGTCTTTAAATATTTTCATTTTGAAAAATAGGTGCAAAAAAGTGAAACATAGAAAAAATTCATTTTTCATTGCATTTAAAACGAAATGGGGGATTTGGAAAATTTTCTATGTTTAGTTTTTTGCACAAACCCCTGTAACTATGAGCGAGCACCCCGTTGCTAAGATGTTGGCTTGAAATCAAAAGTGAAACCACTCAAAACGAAAGTAAAATTAGCCCATACTCGAAATCCCGTAATCTTGATATACTAGTTTAAGTCTATACTGTAATTCTGATTCAATATTTTAAATATAAGATAATGTGATAATATTAATATGATAGTCTCCCTTATAAAAGCTAATGACCCACTCTCCTTCTTGTTGTTGCTCCTTTATTTATACTGTACTATAAGCGTCAAATTTGACATTTTCAACTTTAATTGTTTTCTATTTATAGATGGACAATCAGTGACTTCTTTTCCCATACTGATATTGCTTCTTTTATCATAGCAGGATTTCTACAAGCAAAACTCATCAAAATGGCTTCTAGGTGGCGAACATGGGATTTACATTTTGCAACAGACATTTTGGGAAATAAGTTGCCTTTTGATTCTCTGGATAGTATACCTGTTGGTTCAAGAGGGAAATTTCGCTTCAATATACAACCTACTATGTTGAAGATACCTCTTCTTCAAGATTTTGGAAAGTTAGATGGTAAAGTTGGGGGTAGAGGGAAACGACTTTGTGAGCAGAATGAATCAAAAGATGACAAATTGAATAAAGTAAACAAGACAAGTCTCTTGAATAATGCTGTTTATCGTAAAGAGATGCGTCAACAATGGCATGAAAAAGAATTTCCATCTTTATCAGAGACACATACACAATCAAATGATGATAAATCTACTCAAGAAAAAGTCAAAAATACAAAGAATGTAAATCAACAGTTTGAAGATGCAGAAATAAGCAAAACAATTCAAGACTTTTCTAATCAAATCTTAATAAATGAAGATATTTTTTCAGATCCAAGTGTGAAAGCAGAAAACACTTCAGATCAAAACACTACTAAAGAACAAAATGTCCCTGATGAATGGGAGGAAAATCTACCAGCTCAAAGTGATACAGATATAAAAGATACTCAAGATGCTGAAAAATCCTTAAACGATTCAGAAAAGGAAAGTTCGTTCACCAGCGCCCTAAAAGGTGAAGAAGATAAAAGTTTTACAGACAATGATTTTTTGCAGTCTCTTGATGAACCAGAATATTACATTCTCATTGAAGGATTAACAAAGGAGGTTGATGAGGAAAATTTTAAAGAACTCATCTCTTCATTTGGAGAAATTGAACTGTTCCTGGCTCAAGTATGCTCAGATGAAACACACTTAAATGTTATTGTGAAGATGGTGGATAGTTCCCATTGTGATTGGGTTATTTCATGTCTCGATGGTGACATTTATGAAGATGGTGGAGAACGCTTATCTGCAAAAGCTGTTGTGGATATGGTATAGAAATATACCGCACTTTTTGTAAATATTGCTCTTGACTTTTTTATTTTGTTACTTTTGTTGCTAAGAAACTTGAAAAAATACAAGCTCTTTGTTTTTTATATCTGATTTCACTTATAAAACAACCATAACCTGAAATTAACCTTTTTCTTTACTTATGTTTCAGATATTTAGGTATACAATAGATAGAGAATATTGAGCTGCAATTTCAAATGAGATATCTAAATCTTCTCAGATTTTCCTGTAGAAGATTTGCCAATAAGTTCCTTCCAAACCACTTACATCAACATACTGGAAAGTGGAAAGTTCCATTATATACAACTGGTATCTTGAGTGGTATTTATCTTTCAACAAATTACATAAATGGTAACTTTGATCCTGTCAATAATCTAAAACTGGCTCACGTTGTGATGGCTGAAAACAATGAGAATGAAAACATAAAACCTAGAAAAACAAAAACAATGAATTTTCTTGCTGATGCTGTAGAGATTGCTGCACCTGCTGTAGTACATGTGGATGTTGTATCCCAACACCGTAGTTACTTTCATGAGACAAATAGCAGTGGCTCTGGTTTCATAGTTACTGAAGGTGGAATAGTGCTCACTAATGCTCACGTCGTTGGAAATGCATCCAAAGTCAATGTGAGGTTATCAAATGGTAAAACATACAAAGGATCTGTGATTGATGTTGATCGAGAAACTGACTTGGCTGCTGTCAAATTAGACAATAAGTCAGATGTAATAATTGATTAATTTTACTTTAGTACGCTTTTAGCAATTTTCTACTCGTTTCATTTTCTTGTAACTTGTTTTGTGGAATATTCTCTCTTATTTTAGTGATTTTACTTAGTGAACTTACTCTTACATACAATTCTAGGAAAGCTTACTTACTACCAACGCTCTAATTTTACTTTTCTTTATACTTGCTAGATCAAATTTCCTTTCTTAAAACTTGGTCCATCAGAAGACATTCGTGCAGGTGAATTTGTAGCAGCTTTGGGTAGCCCTTTACGGTTGAGCAACACAGTTACAGCTGGCATTGTTAGCTCATTGCAAAGAGGTAGTGCTGAACTTGGCATGAGAAAAGGAATGTATTATATCCAAACTGATGCTGCTATAAATGTAAAGTTTAAATGTTTAATTTTTCTTTTTTCAACAGTAATACTCCTTGCTGATTGACATAACTTGAACTGCGATTCCAATTGGTTTGGTTCAGCTACTTTTCGAGTTCAATTGGCACCACAACAGCATATAATTTTAGCACTTCTATATTTGCTTCACTTTCAGGTTGGCAACTCTGGTGGTCCACTGATAAATCTGGTAATATTTTCTAATTTTCTAAATTTATTTTCCTGAAATTTTCCTGAGGAAAAGTTAGGAAAAATAAGGGAAAGATTTTTCAATATCATTTTGATCTTGCAGCTATTATCAATTTTACATTTTAAAGTTAATGAGATTTTTTGAATTGACTCTTTTTAAATTTATTTTATAGATGATAATTGATGTAGCTGCAAGATCCATTTTCCCTGATGATTTATAAGGTAACTTGACTCTAAATTTTGCTAACAATGAGATTCCAAATATGTATGTCATTTGAAACTTTGTACTTTGAATTGTAACAGACTGTAAATGAAGCAAATTTTAACCTTTTCAACCTTTTTTTGTATTCCTCCAGGACGGGGAGGTAATTGGTATCAATTGCATTACAGTTCAACAAGCTGCTGGTATCTCATTTGCAATTCCTTCAGATATTGTTGCTGAATTCCTTGATGGTGCCGTCAAGAGGGAGAAAGATTTTGTCAAGAATGGAGGATTTTTCAGGAAAGCAAAACGGAATGAGAAGTTTTATATTGGTATGTTATTACACATAATCTTTTTAACTTATTCAAATCAAAACCCTATGATTCAATTGAATTGAGTTGGTATCAAAATACCGGGTGTACCACCAAAAAGTTTCTCTCTTTAAAACTAACTTTTCCAAAATCTAAAAGTTTTAAACAGACTATTCTTATAAGATTAGAAAGAAGAGATAAACTTAAATTTTGATGGGTCGTTTATTAAATTTGATTCATTAGATCAAAAGTTATGCTCAATTGAATGAAAAAGTTACTTTCAGAAAGTGCTCGAAAACGTTGAAAATCGACATATCAAATTTTTGGACCTACCTCCGGGTACCCCGGTGGAGGTCCTATGAATTAACCGTTGTCTGTTCGTCCGTTCGTCCGTCCGTCCGTCCGTCCGTTGCGTCTGCTACAAGCTTTTCTCGAGATTGGCTCATTAGTTCTTTCTGATTTTTGGCACAAAGATGCAAAATTGCAATGGCTAAAATGTGACGGAGCCCGGTTTTCGAAAAAAAAACTGGTTTTTTGGCATTTTCTCGAGATTTTATCATTAGTTTTTTCTGATTTTATGCTCAAAGATGTGTATTAACAATGCCCAAAACATGGTTGAGTCCAATTTTTGAAAGAAAAAAATTTTCCGGACGAACATGCCGGAAATCGCCGATTTTCTAGATTTTCATTGGACTTTTTCCTCGTAATTGGTTGTTTTTTCATTGAAAAACATCATTAATACCAATGCTTGCTGGAACTATTTAAAAATTGCCGGAACAACCTATTTTCGCTGGAAAGACAGTATTTCTTGAATTTCTCGAGTTGTACTTTATATTTTTTTATGAAATTTTGCACACTGATGCAAAATGACAATACCTAAAATGTGACGGAGCCCGATTTTCGAAAAACATTTTTTCCTGCCGAAAATGCCAGAAATATGCCGGAAAAACCGGTTTTTTTGACATTTTCTAGAATTTTGATCTTTAGTTTTTCTGATTTTTTGCAGAGAGATGCATATTCGCAATGCTTAAAACATGGCCAAGTTTGATTTTTGAGAAAAAGTATTTTCTGGTGGAAAATGCCAGAAATCGCCGTTTTTCAGATTTTCATTGGACTTTTTCCTTATATTTCTATGTTTTTCACACAAAAACATTATTGATAACAATGCTCACCATCGAGCATGATTCAATTGTCAATAAAACTGTTTTTTGCGACCAGAACTTTCTATTTATTTTTTCCCTACAACCCTTCCCTCTCCCCCCCCATCAACAATCAATGATGAATTTTATTGCGTTATGCATTTTCGCTAAACGCTATATTTTCTGACTGATTTTTTTCATTTTTCTCCTCGCATTGCTATCTAACTTTCATCACCAGGTAGGTTCATTCGGCATCTAGCTTGTTATCTTAAAATTTGCAATTGCAATAGCCTTTACATGATTAAGAGCATTTTTCAGTAATTAAACACATAAATTTTGAAACTGAAGGGTCGAATGGGTTTAAAATCTTCATCAGAATCACTTTCATTTACTTTTACCAAAATTTTCCTCAGATCTTTGGTCCTAGACTGGATAAAGTCGATGTAACGCTGGGTGTACCTCAAAACTCATATTTGATGTATTTTATGTATTTTTGCCAGATTTTTTGACCTTTTTCGACGAATTTTCTTCCTTTTATTAAAATTCAACCTTCCTTTATATAAAAAAGGTCATTTAGACAGTTAATTATCATTTTTAATGACCGAAACGAAAAAATTGATGCATCATGTAATTATGCTTCTGTTTAATTTGATAGGTCGATTTTTAACGTTTTTGAGCACATTCAGAAATTAACTTTTTGATTCAATTGAGCATAATTTTTGATCTAATGAATCGAATTTAATAAATGACCCATCAAAATTTAAGTCTATCTTTCTTCTTTACAATGAAATAAGAATGCTTCTTTTAGAATTTTCAGATTTCGAGAAAATTAGTTTTAAAGACAGAAACTTTTTTGTGGCTCACCTGGTATATAATTAAATAATTTATAAGTCATTTCGTCTGGACCATCCTCTGCCCTGACTACATGGGCATTAGTAATTTTTGATAAAGTAAATTATTGGAAATGCATCATTTGTTCAAATAATTCCCACCTCCTGCATACAACATTTGATAAGGATAAAAAAAATTCATCAATCCTTTCTTTTGCCACAGGAATCACGATGCTGACACTTTCACCAGAAATTATTGAAGAGCTAAAGCGAAGAAACCCTAACTTCTTTGAAAATGTGGAAGGCGGTGTTTTGGTCACTAAAGTTAATCGTGGATCTCCTTCAGAACGGTATTGAATCTGTCTTTCCTCACGTCAAAACAAACAAAAGGATTACCCCAAACTTTAGTTTTCCTGACTTTATTATTTGATTTGTTCGAATTAAAATGATCGAACATGGTCAATATTTTCTGTGCCTGTTTTTCTTCTGTATGATTAATTAATGATAATTTAGCTTTCAACTCATCTTTTAAGCTGTGGATTGGTTGGTGGTGATGTCATTTTATCTATCAATAACAAATCTGTGTCTTCGACAAGAGATGTGTACACAGAGGTCCGCAAAGGTGATACCATGATTATGAAAGTCAAACGCGGTGAAAACATTGTTACATTGAATGTTGAGCCTGAAATCACAAGTAGACTATGATGTCAATTTGATTAGCCTGGATAACCTAGGTTTGTTGGATTACATCCTTAATATAGGCTACTCTCAAAAGTGAAATGATACCTTGTTCAGTTGCCTAAAGGATGCAAGGCAAATACATTAATTGTTATTTTTCTAAATTGTACATAGAAGATATATAATTTTTTTTAATCTATATTTTACAGGGTGTTGATATCAACACAAATCAAAAAGTTAAAAGAAAATGTAACTTGGAGTACTAATTCTCGTTTGACTTGACCTGTGTCAAGGGAATTTTTATTGGTTTGTTGTTTGTTGTTTGTTGTTTGCGCAGGCAGAATTGTCATGAATACAATTGATATCAAGTTTTTCTATGCACAAGTTTTACAACTATTGTTGTTTTGTTTTTAGGAAAAAGAAATGAAAAAAGTAAAATTAAGATAAATAATTAAGAGAACCAATGGTTTTATTGTCAACTTTGAGACGTTTCACAAAAAGTATCGTCGAAACTTCAACAAAATACTATGGCTATTGTGTACAAGAAAAACCTTTTCCTGTCAAATTCTTTGATTGGTGTTTCTTTATTCACAATTGGTGATATTTTCGAGCAGAAATGTATCGAGAAACGACCCACAATCGATTTTAAGAGAACCTCGTGTATGGCTGCTTGGGGTCTTATGTATGGTGTGACAGCTCATCTTTGGTATGGTTTTATGGCTCGTAATGCTATCCTACAAAGACGTTTCCACACTCAAATATTGATTTACATGTTATGTTTTTCACCTGTAGAGACCGTTACATTTTATTACTTTACTGGCTATTTGGAAGGGCAAACCACAGCAGAAACGAGAGAAGAAGTCTCTAAGAAGTTTCTACCGACTTATTTAATACAGAACAAATACTGTGTTACATACCCTTTCACATTATTGTGTTGTACGCTTTGTTCCGCTGCACTTGCGTACAACTGCTGATTTGTTGTATGGGCTTTTGTATGGTGTCTTTTTGTCGTATATGAAACATCATAATATTCATATTCCTTTGTTAACTCTTTTCGACAGTGATCAAAATGTTTAAAATTTATTGAGTTGAAATTTGTTACGTTTATTGTGTTCAATAATGTAGAACTCACTTCAGATAAGCTTCTGTGCCAAGATAGGTTTCAAGGAGTTTCTAGAGATTCTACTAGGCTTGGCTCTAAATCAGACTGTGAATGCTTTGCGAAAAATCCTTTTTCAACAGAAAAGCTTTTTGTGGTTTCACATTTTTGAGGCTTTTTTAAACGGAGTAGCTTAACCCTTTGAGTGCCAATGACGAGTATGGTCATGGATAATGCCCAGTTTGAATTAGAAGTCGTCACTTTTGGTCTAACTCGTAGAAATTGGATTGGGCTTCATGGTAAAGCCAAAAAAAAAATCAAAAGTGAGTCTTTTCAGTGAGATTTTAAGCTAAAAAGTCAAAAAAATGCAAAACCTTGACAAAAATCCACTTTTTTAAGATTTTGACCGTTTTTTGACCATTTTTGGTCAACGAGTGATCCAAGAACCTCCAAATTTGGCCCTGCTTTACTTGATTCTGTCTATAAGCGAATTAGTTTGAAGTTTGGGCACCCTTCTATCATTCAGGCAGGTCTGCGCAGCGCCTTCGGTCGTAGCCCACCCTGCCCTTCCTAAATCGGGCGGCGCCGAAGGTGCCTAAAAGAATAAGGAGACTCTAAGCTATCCAACGAGCTATGAACAAGCCTCCAACTCCTTCTAGATCCGGAGATATAAGCCTTTAAAGTTTGAACTAGCGATTTTCTTTAAAAAACTTAGTAAAAAATGAGCGTGGCACTTAAAGAGTTAAACCAAAACACGTTTTAACTCCAAATATTAGTCTTGATTTTTGTACTTGCCTTGGGCACGTTAACTGTCTAAGAAACAATTTTTATTATAAGAATAGCTTAATCAAATTTCTAGAATACATTTAAAACCTAGTTTTATAATTCTGTAATATATTTTTACTCAAAGATTTTATACTAAATTTACTATTTTATGGATTGTTCAATATTATTATACCTTTATTATCAAAATTGATTTTTAAAATTTCTTAAGAAAAAACTATATCTAAAATTGGTTCGTGAAATTGCGAATTCACTTTGTTAAATCAAGATAATTAAGCTCTCTCTATAAAAATAAAACCAATCTTTTCTACAGTTTTACGCTCTGTTACACTCTCATTTTAGCATTTTTATCGTTACTAAAAACTTTAAAACCCAGACAAGCCAATCCAATTGGATCAAATCGAATTTCAAATATACGACAAAATCTTTCGCGAATTGAATTGGAAAATATTTTTCTTTTTGTGTACTTTATCTTTGCTTTGAGGGAAAAGTCTATTTTTAATGAGAAATCGTATAAAATGTTGTCAAATACATATATTACTCTGTACCAGAGTGTCTATAATCACGTATAATTTTAACCTAGTATTACGGCAATGAAGTTTGAAATCTCCGTAGATACAGCTCAATTTACGACATTGTGCTCGTAACCTTTCCTTAACCTTTTATTACTTTTTAGAAGTGAAATATGTAACACTAATAGTCAGCACGAAGAATTTTGTCCAGGACAGTGAGGAATGGTGGCTTTTTTTGACCTTCCCCATACCTTTGATCGAATTGCCATATTGTCGTTTAAGTTGTAAGTACCATTTTTGGACCTACCTCCGGGTGCCCCGGTGGAGGTTCTATAAATTAACCCATGTCCGTTCGTCCGTTCGTTCGTTCGTCCGTCTGTCTGTTACCAGCTTTTCTCAGGATTGGCTCATTAGTTTTTTCTGATTTTTTGCACAATGATGCAAAATGGCAATGCCCAGAACGTGACGGAGCCCGATTTTTGAGAAAAAATTTATTTGGGCAAATTTGGGCCAAAAACTACCTAAAAATAGGGTTTCTTGGACTTTGTGCAAAATCCTGTCATTAATTACTTTTTTCTGATTTTTTGTACGAAAATATAGCTTTTCTCAAAGTTGACTCATTATTGGACCTACCTCCGGGTACCCCGGTGGAGGTTCTATAAATTAACCTATGTCCGTCCCGTCCGTCCGTCCGTCCGTCTGTTACCAGCTTTTCTCAGGATTGGCTCATTAGTTTTTTCTGATTTTTTGCACAATGATGCAAAATGGCAATGCCCAGAACGTGACGGAGCCCGATTTTTGAGAAAAAAATTATTTGGGTAAATTTGGGCCAAAAACTACCTAAAATAGGGTTTTTTGGACTTAGTGCAAAATCCTGTCATTACTTTTTTCTGATTTTTTGTACAAAGATGGAGGGCAAGATTCTCTAAAGAATGGCTGAAGTAGTTTTTCCCGGAAAATTCTTATTTGCCTTAAAAACGGATTTTCCGTATTTTGGGGAAATTCCCTTTAACTAAATAAGAAAATATAGCTTTTCTCAATGTTGACTCATTATTTTTTTCTGTTTTTTTTTGCACAATGATGCAAAATGGCAATGCCTAAAATGTGTCGGAGCCTGATTTTCGAAAAAATATATATTTGGGCAAATTTGGTTCAAAAACTGCCTAAAAATAGGGTTTTTTGGACTTTGTGCAAAATCCTGTCATTACTTTTTTCTGATTTTTTGTACAAAGATGGAGGGCAAGATTCTCTAAAGAATGGCTGGAGTGGTTTTTCCTGGAAAATTCTTATTCGCCTTAAAAGACGGATTTTCGTATTTTGGGGAAATTCCCTTTAACCAAATAAGAAAATATAGCTTTTCTCAATGTTGACTCATAATTTTTTTCTGATTTTTTGCACAATGATGCAAAATGGCAATGCCCAAAATGTGACGGAGCAAGATTTTTAAGGAAAATTTGTTTGGGCAAATTTGGGCCAAAAACAGCTTAAAAGGTTTTTTGGGCCTGAATGGTTAAAGTGATTTTCGTATTTGGGGAAATTCCTTTTTACCATTTTACATTATTCAACACACAAGCTTTATTTTTCCATTCTGAATTTTTGTACAATTATTGTCACTTTTTTCTTATTTTCATCTGATGTTAATCATTAGGTAGGTCCATTCAGCATGTTGCTTGTTTTTTTCTGATTTTTTGCACAATGATGCAAAATGGCAATGCCTAAAATGTGACGGAGCCAGATTTTCGAAAAAAAATATATTTGGGCAAGTTTGGGCCAAAAACTGCCTAAAATAGGGTTTTTTTGGACTTTGTGCAAAATCCTGTTATTACTTTTTTCTGATTTTTTGTACAAAGATGGGGTGCAAGATTCTCTAAATAATGACTAAAGTGGTTTTTCCCGGGAAATTCTTATTCGCCTTAAAAGACGGATTTTCGTATTTTGGGGAAATTCCCTTTAACCAAATAAGAAAATATAGCTTTTCTCAATGTTGACTCATAATTTTTTTCTGATTTTTTGCACAATAATGCAAAATGCCAATGCCCAAAATGTGACGGAGCCAGATTTTTAAGGAAAATTATTTTGGGCAAATTTGGGCCAAAAACAGCTTAAAAGGTTTTTTGAGCCTGAATGGTTTAAGTGGATTTTCGTATTTGGGGAAATTCCTTTTTACCATTTTACATTATTCAACACACAAGCTTTATTTTTCCATTCTGAATTTTTGTACAATTATTGTCACTTTTTTCTTATTTTCATCTGATGTTAATCATTAGGTAGGTCCATTCAGCATGTTGCTTGTTCTTTCCTGGAATCGTAAACTTAATCCTCGGGGATTCTTATCTTTAAAACTATTTATTGAAACGCAGGACTTATGATATTGTAACTCTCCTTTTCACCTCTGCTCCCAAGAAGATTTCTTTGATATGCATAGATTAAAAAGATTCATTTTTGCTACTTTAGATCTTGATACAAACCTTGACTGATGAACGGTGATAATGAAGATGGCTTCAAACTTATGTAAGTGTGATGTTTTTATCGATGGTTGAGCTATTTTGAAATCAGTTTTTTGTTCTTGTCTAAGCAACCTTTTTTGAGTCGAATTTTTTGTGTATTTTTTAGTAAAGAGATTAGTAGCCATTGGAAGATATGCGTATGCATATAAAAGTCCCCACTGATAAAAACAATTGATTAGCACGTAATCAAAGCACTTACATTTTATGATGAAATTTATAAATACAAAAGTGATGAAACTTCGTTGAAAATATATGAAACGAAATTGACCATTATTTATAAAAAAATGCTGTCTATAACACACTTATCAACCAGCTTCTGAGGAGACAAGTAATAAATTTACAAGGAAAATCTTTCTTGACGGTGGTAAAGAAAAGGCCGCCTCGCTGCTATGGAGTGATAGGTGTGTTCAAATACATTTTCTAGCGTTGCCATCTTTCTTCTTACAATCCACCTCACTTTTCCATTCTTTATAAGTTTTGTTCAAATAAGCCACAGAATCGTGTGGCATTTTTGTTTTGACGTTATTAAGCATAACCATTTTTGGTGGTACCATTATGCTTCCATCGTACTTTGGACTTGAACTCTCATCAAAATTGAACAGATTCTTCGAATCAATCTCATAAGCCCACATTCCTAGGCCATTACCATTCGTTTTACTAAATTCCAAACTCATCCTTTTAGCACCTCTCCAAGTCTGATGAAAACCAAATTTTTTTGTCAAAACATTCATTGCATCTTTAAAAATTCCTGTTTTCCAGTGTTTCCAATCAACTACTAAATCAATGTCCTCATCATAATGCAAAATACCTTTTGATCGAACATAACTGATAACATAACCTCCAACGATCATATACGAAGCACTGTTCGCATTTAAATGGTTACTAACTTGTTCTAAAGTTTGCATGATTTTCCTTCGACAACAAGGTGGTGTATCGATTCTCATCTGACGTTTATAATCATAAAATGGTCCTGGTTCACATTCTCGAGTGTGTTTTGTACATCCCAAAGAAGTGATTGTTCCGTCTGTGTGGACGATCCATTTGACTCGTTTGTGAGATCGCTTTAGCTCCTTCCCATACTTTTTGTATACCATTACTTCGTCCTTAAAAAGACTTTTGTATAGGTTATTACAAGTTAGGTTTTCAATTGTATTGTCATAGCTTGCTAGCTCATAGAGTGTCCAATCTGCAGGCGAGTATTTGAAGGTCTTGCAAACTTCAAACAGCACTTGAGACTCGTTTCGCAAAAGATTGTATTTGTCGGGGAAAGTTTCCTTGGATCGGTTGAAAAAAGGTTTGAAGCTTTGTCCAATCAGAATTGATTTGTTTCGAAAAAGATTATGCTTGGAGCTGGATGTGCCCTTGGATTGGTTGACAAAAGATATACTTGGTTTATAGTTAGGTCCTTTTAAAACAGTAGTATTCCACCTCGTTGAATATGTATTCCAGAGTAGTTTACAAATCATAGCAAGTAGTATGAACAAGATACAATTCCAAACAGTTGTTTTCTTTCCAATCATATTTTTCTTTACTAATATAATCTGAAAGGTTTACTATGAAAGTGAAAAGCGGAATTTAGGGAGATCTGGACATCGTGTTCAAATAAAATGCTCTTCCTTTTATTTACATCTTCTGACTTGAATAGTTACACGCTCGTACATTTTTTTTTTCTAAGAAACAAACTATATAAGAACATCGGCATCGCTGGCTAAAATGTTAAGAACAAGTTAAGAACATTTTAAGGCTTTCTGGACTCAAAAACATCCTATTTCTTAGGAAAATGGTCAAAAATATTCACAAAATGTCAAAAATATTCACAAATTAGTTTAAATAAGAACATGTTAAGAACATTTTTAGGCTTAAAACTCAAAAGTTAAAATCATCTGAAGGCTTCAAAAATTTTGGATGTTCTTATAAAAAAAAGGTTTACCCATACAAAAAACGGGAGTATTAAATCTTATCGAAACTATAAAGGAAATTTAAAACAATCCCATTATACGACTTCAGAAACGGCCATGAAAATGGTGATTTGAAACACCTTATCTCAACTTCAGTCCGTCTAAAATTTACAAAAAATAACATTAGCAGAACCTCAGTCAAAATTTACCACATACATTTCTCTAGTGAAGATTAATCCAACATCATACAGACAAAAAGAGAATTTTTCTTATTTGAAAAAGAGCCTATCAGCAGTAGTTTGCTGGACTGAATAAGCGACACAACGACACGTTTGTAAATATTGAATTCGTTAACAGATCTCCTTCAAAATTTGCTTTACAAAGATACGAGTACCTGTAAATATCAAGTCTCTAATGACTTTTTGTTTTTACCTAGAAACGAAATTTCTCAAGATTCTACCTACTTGTAATACACGTTTGTTTTTTATTATAAGAACAAACTATATAAAATATAAGAGTATAAGGCTTTGGTGGCCAAAATGTTAAAGAAAAGTTAAGAACATTTTAAGGCTTTGCAGACGAAAGACCCGATTTCTCATGAAAATAGGCAAAAATACTCACAAAATGGTGAAAATAAGAACATGTTAAGAACAGGGTTCCCAGCGGTCAGGGAAAACCTGGAAAACCTGGAAAAAGTATCTTTTTTGGAAAAAGTCAGGGAAAACCTGGAAAAGTCAGGGAAAATTTAGAAAAAGTAGTGAAAGTCAGGGAAAAGTCAGGGAACTTTTTTTGGAATAGTCAGGGAATTCCAAAATCAGTCAACTCCAAATTACAAATGATAATTGAAATGATATTATCCTTTTCATCTTTCATTTTTGCAGGTATTTTATCAGCCAGTAAGTATTGGTGTATTGTAAGCTCTGTGATATTTATTTAGTCCACAGTTCTGACAGTTTTGTTTTACTTATCTCTTCATTAGTTTCTTTTATTTTGTTTTAATGGTAGAAAAATGACCCGGGGGGGGGGGGGCACTCAAGGTAAATGACCTACCAGACGTTCGGCCCTTAAGGGTAGGTTTTTCATAGTTCAGGAAGGGTAAGTAAATTACAAAACTGCACTGAACTGGACTGTAAGGGTAGGAAATTGTGATAAAAGGCCAATTTTTTGGTAAAATTGGCACAAAATTTGTCAATTTTGGAGGAAAAATTCCACATTTTCTTGGAAAATTGCAAAAATTTTCGCCCTTACGGCCGAGAAATTTTGAAAAAGTGCACTGTAAGGGTATGATTTTTCATAGAAATTCACTGCACTCTAAGGGTCCTATTTTAGAAGCCAAATTTTGAAGAAAATCTTTTTAGAAAGAGGAAAGTTTTCATTCAAATGATAGCACGTTCATCTTTACATACATACGACGGTACCCCTTTTGTATCCTGGTTTTAGTGAGGTTTTAGTAGACTCGCTTTTTAAAAAATATATATATTCTCAACTTCAGTTGAGCTAGAATCTGAGAATGTCTGTGTGTCTGTGTATCTGTCTGTGTGTCACAAAAACTTTGGGGCAGGCTGGAGACTTTAAAATTGGTCCGATTGGGTTGAAATTTTGCACACTTGATCCTTGGGCAAATCCCTGGGGGTGTTTTTTTCATTTTTTCAAAATTTTAATTTTTTTGGCCTGGGGACGAGTTTTCCGCCAAAACGAGGCTAAAACTTTGGGGCAGGCTGGAGACTTTAAAAATGGTCCGATTGGGTTGAAATTTTGCACACTTGATCCTTGGGCAAATCCTTGGGGGTGTTTTTTTTTCATTTTTTCAAAATTTTGATTTTTGGGGCCTGGGGACGAGTTTTTAGCCTAAAGGAGGCTAAAACCCAAAATGCTATAATTTTTTCTTAAGCCATTAAGTTTACAATTGGGCCTACGAATGATTTCAAAGATACTGAAGTTGAGCCAGTGCGGTTAGCACGTTCGACAGTTGAAATTGTGTTAAGTTTTATTTTTTTTATCTCAATATGGTGTTTTTCAAAATACTGTTGGGGCGAACGGTCAGGGAAAAAGGCCCAATATTCTGCTCTGGTCAGGGAAAAAGGCACCTTGGTCAATCTAAAAGTCATGGAAAAAGGTCTTTTTTTTGGAAAAAGTCAGGGAAAAATATTTCTCCTAAGTGCTGGGAACCCTGAAGAACATTTTTAGGCTTAAATTCCAAAAAGTTAAGAACATTCGAATTTTAGATGTTCTTATAAAAAACGTGTATTCATTTGGGCAGTCTGTAAACTTTAATGTGCGATCGTTTCAGAAGTTCAAAATGCTATTTTCGCATATTATTTTCTCTTCTCTTCTAAAGTTTAGAAAATTGATTTGATTGATTTTCTTCTTCTTCATTTTCAAAGGCCGTGGCCAGTGGATGGTGTGTTCAAATACATGTTCTGGCGTTGCCATCTTTCTTCTTACAGTCCAACTCACTTTTCCACTCTTTATAAGTTTTGATAATAAGATTTGATTGATTTTCTTCTTCTTCATTTTCAAAGGCCGCAGCCAATGGATGGTTAAATGTTCAAAAATAAAGAAAAAATTCAAAATGTCTGTGACCAAGCTTTGACAATTTATTTTGGTCAATGAGGGTGCTGAATCTGAATTTGAATGTTACCAAGCGTGAAACCCGCGGTTTTTGCGTAATTTGCGATTTTTTGCGTTTCCGGCCAAAATTTCAAGGTTTGAAATATGATGATTTTTAGGGGGGTCTTCAAAATCAAAAAAGACCTATACCACGTGATAGAGCTCTTCAAACTGAGCAAAAAAATGTATTGCATCAAAGTCCAAACTTCTCTGGATCAAAAGTTATGGGCCACTTTTTGGACCTACCCCGGTGGAGGTCCTATAAATTAACCTGTGTTTGTTCGTTCGTCCGTTCGTTCGTTCGTTCGTACGTATGTTAACAACTTTTCTCAGGATTGAATCATAGGAATCTTTTGATTTTTGGTACAAAGGTGCAAAATGGTGGTGTGGGCAAAATGTGACGGAGCTCGATTTTCTAAAAGAAGTTTTTTTGGGCAAATTTGAGCCAAAATACGGCTAAAAAACGGGTTTTTTAGACTTTGTGAAAAATTGGATCATTAATATGCATAACTATAAACCCTCGAATGTGACGGAGCTTGATTTTTGGAGAAAAAAATTTTGGGGTAAATTTCAGCTAAAAACAGCCGAAAAAGTGTTTTTTGACTGAAATGATTTTTTGAATTAAAGTAGGGTACCATCATAGGTAAAAGATGGCTAAAGCTGATTTATGCAAACAAATATTGTTGGCTCAAAAAACGCATGTTTATCTATAAGAATCACTATTAATAAGCATACATCAATGTTCTTAGTCAAATTACTCAATTTTTTTATGAGATGTTTATTTTGCTCATGAGGGCTTACTTTTTGAAGAGTATGTGTGTTTAGACATGAAATTTTAGTTGCTTGGCGTGTTTTCATAAAAAAAAATTTTTTTTTTCATTAAAAGATATTTTTTTATAAGCACATTATCAATTACTTAGGTATTAGCTTTTCTCGAGATTGGCTCTTTCATTCTTTATGATTTTATGCACAAAGATTCATAACTATACCGGGTGCACCAAAAAAAAGTATACAGATTTGTCGAGATATTGTGAGCTTCAGGATTTAAATTTTTTGTTCATTCTTTTTTTATTGTATAGAGGATGCTCTAGCTTGAATTTTGAGCTGTCATACATTAAATTTGAAAAAGTAGTTCGAAAGTTATTTCCAAAAAACTGACTTTTTTTCCATGTCGAAATTTCAAAAAATCATTAAAAACAGCAATCACGGTGTAAATAAGACAAAATGACAAAAACACATTTCATTGTTTTTTTTATTCCTTTTTCTCTTATCTTATATTTTGCCAATAGTTTCTTCATCTTATTTGCCCGTCTTGAACATTTCCAACACGAGCAAACTCAGTGCAGACTCAAGTTCTTTGAGTAATTAGTCGAGGAATGGTGATCTATTTTTTCAAAAGTTTTCTTACATAGCACACATAACATCAAAACCTCTCTTGGAGATTTCCAAATAATATTATCCCGTGTGGGAATAGCTTGTTTTACCATATTCTTAAATTCTGTAACGAGTTTTGATGAACACAGTTGCATTTTTTGGTATTTTTATGTGTAAAGAAGGTAAGTGTCAAGAGAAAAGTTTGCTCGCTGTTTTTAATGATTTTTTGAAATTTTGACATGGAAAAAAAGTCAGTTTTTTGGAAATAACTTTCGAACTACTTTTCAAATTTAATGTATGATAGCTCAAAATTCAAGTTAGAACATCCTCTATACAATAAAAAAAGAATGAACAAAAAAATTTAAATCCTGAAGCTCACAATATCTCGACAAAGTTGTATACTTTTTTTTGGTGCACCCGGTAAACCCTCGAATGTGACGGAGCTCGATTTTTGGAAAAAAAATTTTGGGGTAAATTTCAGCTAAAAACAGCCAAAAAAAGTGTTTTTTGACTTTGTGAAATATTGGATCATTGTTTTTTTCTAATTTTTTGCATTAAAGTAAGTAAAAGATGGCTCAAGCAGATTTTTGTAAAAAAAAATTTTTCAGCTCAAAAAACGCATCTTTATCTACAAGAATCACTATTAATAAGCATACATCAATGTTCTTAGTCAAATTACTCATTTTTTTTATGAGATATATGTTTTTTTTGTTCACGAAGTCTTGAATATCAAAGAATATTTCAAGAGCATGAAATTTTGGTTTCTAAACGTTTTTTTATAAAAAAACAAACGACTATTTTTAATAGATCGTCACTATTTGTGTTCTGAATGATTGTTTAATGGTCACGTCACGTAGATATCAATTATAAATGTGTTAAATGCATAACCAGGTAGGTCCATAAAAGTATCACTTGTTTTAAATTGTGTTTTCTGTATACACAGTATACACATTTTTTAAAAGAACATCCAACATTTCTAAAGCCTTTGGATGTTCTTAACTTTTTGAGTTTTAAGCCTAAAAATATTCCTAACATGTTCTTATTTTGACCATTTTGTGAATATTTTTTACCATTTTCCTAAGAAATAGGGTGTTTTTGAGTCCACAAAGTCTAAAAATGTTCTTAACATGTTCTTATTTTGACCATTTTGTGAATGTTCTTATAAAAAAAACGTGTACATGGCAAAAAATCCTCATTTTAAGTTTTCCATCATTTTATTCAGTTTTAGGTTGATATTGTAGGCAAATCTATTTGTAAAACAAAAATGCTGAAATTAAAACAAAATATTTAATTTATCTATCAAAATATCGAAAGGAAACTTCAGGATTGAAAAATCAACAACTATCAATCAACAATTAAACTTCCATTAATTAAGCTAATCTAGTAAAGAGCGAGATCGCCGTGACACAGGTTTGTCTCTTTTTAACGGAAAATGCGGATGATTATAGGTTTCCCCAAATTGAAACAACTAAATGTTAGCAAAATGTAATTTAACATTTATTTGTGAAAATGGGTTAACTCTTGTAGATTTCGCCAAAATATTGGATTTTATATCTTTTTATAATAGTCTTTCTATTCTTGATGTTTCGTCAAATTTTTAAGTACCCATCCTAATCATCTTCTCTCCTATTCACCACACATTCATAGGTGCTTTTTGTAGATTTTTGTGTTTTTTCATTTCATCCTGGATATCTTTAAAATCCTCCTAAAATATTCTTAAGGCGTATTTTTAGAGGTTAGGATCCAACCTTAGCCTAAATCCCCCTAAATCTAGCATTCAATACATAATATTGGCGCATTTTGTGGAACTAATTTTCGCGGTTGACATCCACTTTTTGCCGAAATTCTTTCATATTCCTAGTAGTAGGCGGCCAAGCCTTGGGTTCCCTGACATCTTTTCTACGACCTAGCCATTTTTAGTCTATTCCTTTCTGACACACAAAGGAATACAGCCACTTTAAGACCAACTAACTGTCAGCTCTACTGTGATTTGACGTCAAATCTTGTCTTGATCGTAGTGACGCCAGAGTGTTGTTGTAATACATTTTTTTGCTCAGAATTTCATGCTCTTTCAGATGGTACCAATCATTCTCGTTTATTTTGACTTTCGAAAATCAGCTATTTCTCTACCCCTTATTTCCCTTGTAGTTTTGCCTATGGCGTCACTATTTTGGTCATAAAAAGTTTTCCTGGGCCTAATCCGCGTCCTCCCTCTCAAAAATATCTTGTAATATACTGTTCTTTAGAATAGACTAAAAATGGCAAGGTCGTAGAAAAGATGTCACGGGACCCAAGGCTTGGCCCCCCTTCTATAGGGTTTCCTAAGGATTTTTAGTAAAAATTGCATTTCGTGGAACTAATTAGTTCCCGCGAAAATTAGTTCCCTTAGACCTAGACAATATGCATTCCTACATGTCAGAGAGACGATGTGTGCAGCCTAATCACAGTTGTGCCACACCTATTTTATTTTATCGATGTGAAAGATTTCCATTTTACCAAATGACGAGCTGATCTTGTTCGAAAAAATAACCAAATCTCGATTTCTGAAATCCCTTAAAAGATTTTCAAGTTGTGATCAAAACAAAACTAATGGAAAGTTCCAAGAAAAAAAGTGGAAAGAAGCTGTACGAAATTATTCGTTTCTTTACATATAATTAATTCAAAATCTAGTTTATTTGAACTTCATGAATTGACAGAAATTTGAGAATCCCAATGAAAATTTAAACAGAATGGTCCGTCGCAGATGTCAGTCCATGATGTCATTTGAAAAAATAGCGTTAAAAATATATAAAATTTCCAAGAAAATTAAACATTTTCGTTTTAATATGTCTATACAGACCACGCAGTAGCAAAATTTCTCAGTAGTTTGACGAAGTTTCATTTCATGATATTCATGATGTAATCTTTTATACGGAAGCACACAAAATAATCCGGAACTAGTGGCAAAATTTGCCACTAGTCTTTTGTTATTTTGCCACTAGTTCCGGGTTATCTCGGGTGCTTCCGTATAAAAGATTACGTCATGAATATCATTAAACTATTGCAGTAGCTTTTAAAGAATTATGAAAGTAATTCATTTCGGATTTCTTATGGTTCTTTTAAGCACTTACGAAGTTCATATTTCTTCCCCTCCATTAGCTAAGAACAAGACGAAGATCGATTGTCGGTAACAAAAAATCAGTCAATCAAATTCCTTGTAACTGTAAGTACACGCTTTTTTTATAAGAACACGAGGGTGAAATTTGGCCAAAACTTAAGAACGAATTAAAAAAATCTGAGCCTCAGAAGATACTTATATAAAGATATAGGATAAACTAAGGACTTCTAAACAGGAGTTTCTCGTAAGGGCTGTAATCAAAGGAATTCAGTTAACGTATTCAAAATGATTTATTCAAATACATTTTCTGGCGTTGCCATCTTTCTTTTTACAATCCACCTCACTTTTCCAATCTTTATAAGTTTTGTTCAAATAGGCCACAGAATCGTGTGGCATTTTTGTTTTGACGTTATTTAAAACGACAATTTTTGGTGGTACCATTATGCTTCCATCATATTTTGGAAGAAACAAGTCTTCAAACTTAAATAAATTTTTCGAATCAATCCAATAAGCCCACATTCCTAGGCCATTGCCATTCGTTTTACTAAATTCCAAACTCATCCTTTTAGCACCTCTCCAAGTCTGATGGAAACCGAATTCTTTGGTCAAAACATTCATTGCATCTTTGAAAATTCCTGTTTTCCAATGTTTCCAATCAACTACTAAATCAATGTCCTCATCATAATGCAAAATACCTTTTGATCGAACATAACTGATAACATAACCTCCAACGATCATATACGAAGCATTGTTCGCATTTAAATGGTTACTAACTTGCTCTAAAGTTTGCATGAACTTTTTACGACAACAAGGTGGCGTATCGATTCTCATCTGGCGTTTATAATCATAAAATGGTCCTGGTTCACATTCTCGAGTGTGTTTTGTACATCCCAAAGAAGTGATTGTTCCATCTGTGTGGACAATCCATTTGACTCGTTTGTGAGATCGCTTTAATTCCTTCCCATACTTTTTGTATACCATTACTTCGTCCTTAAAAAGACTTTTGTATAGATTATTACAAGTTAGGTTTTCGATTGTATTGTCATAGCTTGTCAGCTCGTAGAGTGTCCAATCTGCAGGCGAGTATTTAAAAGTCTTGCAAACTTCAAACGGCACTTGAGACTCGTTTCGCAAAAGATTGTATTTGTCCGAAAATGTATCATCAGATCGGTTGAAAAGATTTCAAAGATTCGTTTCTTAGAACGTTGTTTGGAACAGTTTCGCTCGTTTGGTTGAAAAATGATATGTTCGTCCTATGGCTTGGTTTTTTCAATGAATCATTTTGCAAAGGACTATATTTTCCGTTATCGGTCTCTCCAGATAGCTTGATTAAAGAACTGTTTGGTTTATAGTTTGGACTTTTGAGCATAGTCGTCCATCTTGATGAATAAGACATGTTCCACAGCAACGTACAAATTGTTGCGAAAAATATAATAACCACACAGTTTAAAACTTTTGTCTTCTGCCCAACCATGGTGACTTTAATATCTCCTGAAAATAATGAATGGATAATTTCTTAAGTTTCATCGTCAATGATAATTCACTTCTTATTCTTATATTAAAAGCGGAAAAATTTACCTTTTACCTTAATTGATGTTGGTCTTTGATATACACGTTAAAAAACCCAATCCCTATTTTTCCCCTTCATTTTATCCCCGTCAGCTAAAGCTTTTCCACTGTGTATTTTTCTAGAGAGACGAACTTTTAATTTCTTCAAATATAAACAGTATTTTAGTTCCTCTTCGATTTTTTCGAATAGTCCATACAATTTCTCTCTTCTGTCTGGATAATAATATCGTTTGCCAAAAAACCCAATAGATAAGTCTGTCGCTAAATCAAAAGAAGTGTCATATATCAAGCAATGGTCAATTACACGCGAGATTTTTTAATAATAGTTTAATCCATCGAAAGTTCAAATCCTAGTCTTTCTGTTGCCCTACATTTTTTTAACATTTTTTTTTTCGCTGTTGAACCTGAAAGGATTCGATCTGGAAGCGACTATTCAAACATAGATTTAGCTATCAAGTTTCAACCCGTACAGTACACAGTGAAGCGAAATATCGCCCAGTATTTTTACAGTCTCTTTTTAACCCCCCTCCCTCTCTCTTGGATCGACTAATCAGGTTTAGCATTAATAAATGAAATAAAATCTTGCCAGAACTCATTTACCAAAAGACGAAAACTGTGAAACCGTTTCTTTCCACAATCGGCAACAATCAGAACAAAGTGCTTGAACCAAGGATTGTAGAAAGCCCTTACCCAGATGATCGAGATATGTCGCTCTTAATACACCCCCTTCTCACATACTCACTGGGCCCCTTTCCACTGGAAAAATTGGCCAAAATATCATCCCCAGTGAAAAAATTATACTCTAACTTTTGTCCCCACTGAAATTAATCAGATAAACCTCACTGTAAAATCTTGTGTTCTTTTTCCATCCCACTAAGTTTTGTGACTCGAAAACAATGGAATTTAAATCCCCAGCCATAAAAAACATGGGAATATCAATCCCCATCGAGTTTTGGTCCCATATTTATTGAACCTTAATGCCCCCCCCACTTTTTTGCTAAGAAAAAAAAAATCAACCAACCATGGTGGCGCCTCCTTAGACACTTACTATTTGGCCCCACTTTCAAAATTGGTTCGCCGGCCCTGTGTTTAGTTCCTAATCAATCTTTTTTCTTCGCTCTTTTTTTGCTTCTTGCTTCTTTCTTCTTTCTTCTTTTTTATTTTTCAGCTAGTAGAGGCCCAGCCTGTCTTAAAAGATATGATAGCTCGTGATAGCTTAACAAATTTTATTTTATAGGAGTATACAAAAATTAAAATTGAGAAATAACAAGTCCATACTATCATCTATCTTTTCCTTGTTCACGGTAAACATTAGACTAGTATTTGCACAAATACTTAGGTTTTTCAAAAAGTTCTCAATACTCTCAAATCATTTTCAAAACATGTCTCTCTTTAAACGCACGACCCATACCAAAATCAATAAGAACAATTTTATCCAAAAAGTGAGGCTCAAAATCGTTGAAAATAAGAACAATTTGAGAGTCTGGGATTGTTGAATTTCAAGCAATTTATAAGGGTCAAGTATAAATGCCCGCTATAAAAGATTGACAGCACTTCTATATATTGCAAAATGTAAGTTAACAAATTTCTGAAAACTATTTTCTTTGGAATTCAATGACTCAAATTTCTTTGAATTCCAAATTACTTGTAAATATGGACATCTGTAACTAAAAAAAAATTTAAAATAAATTTTCCCTGTGTAACTGAAAGAAATCGAGAGAAAAAAAAACACTCATAGTATATGAGTTAGTGTGGAGATCCGTACTCTCTAACCAAAATTACACCACATACATGAAAAAATCCCATCAAAAGCTACTCAGTGAGAGTATGGTATTTATGACCCAGTTTGAATTTGTTTACATTTGGTTTGGATTTCATGCCAAAAAAAGCCGTTGATAAGGTTAGCCAACAAGATTCGCGCACTTCTAATCAAAACAATAAATCACATGATTCCAACAATTGTTTGACAGCCAATAGAATTATGTGCCATGATACTGTATCTTCATTAATACTCGACCTACTACTGTCTTTCGTCTGTTTTTCCGTTAGGTCCGGTACGTCGAAATTTTTTTACATAGACAGTATAGGCCGAGCCTCTCAGCTATATATGAGTAAACCTTTAGGTTGTCTTTGAAGGGTGAATAAAAAAAAACTCGTACAAGTTTTCTAAAAAGTCAACATAAGAAACATGAATAAGTCAAATTCTTTCAAATATTTGGGCGCTGGGTGCTTGGACTTTTTTGAAATATTATGGCGGAAGACTTTCTTCGGTGGCTGAGAGCGTTTTTCGTCATTTCGTCAAAATAGAGCGTGTTTCCATTCTATTTATACTCCCCCTTCTCACAGACCCAGTGGGAACCCTTCCCACTGGGAAAATTGGCCAAAATATTGTCCCCAGTGGAAGATTATACTCTGATTTTTGTCCCCGCTGAAAATAATCAGATAAGCAATTCCCCACTGCAAATATTGTTCTATTTTTCCATCCCCACTGATTTTTTTGGCTAGAAAACAATGGAATTCAAATTCCTAGCCATAAGAAATATGGGAATATCAATCCCCATCGAGTTTTGGTCCGTTACTTTTACCCCCACTCGCTGATAAAATCCCACCGGGTCTGTGAGGAGGGGTGTACTTATAAAGGAAAATGGATAATGTTTCAAATCTTTCTCAAGAAAAATAAAGAATGTTTCCATTGTTTCCATTGTGTTTCTCAAGAAAAATAGAGAATGCTTCTATCGTATTTCGAGAAGGTTTCTATTGTATTTCTTAAAGAGAATGGAGAATGCTTCCAATGTATCTCTTAAGGAAAATAGAGAATATTTCCAATGTATTTCTAAGGAGAATGGAAAACGTTTTCATTGTATTTCTTAAGGCAAATGGAGAATGCTTCCAATGTATCTCTTAAAGAGAATGGAGAATGTTTTCATTGTATTTCTTAAGGAAAATAGAGAGTGTTTCCAATAAAGAAAATGAAGAATGTTTCTATTGTATGTCTTTAAGAGAATGGAGAATGTTTTCATTGTATTTCTTAAGGAAATTAGAGAGAGTTTCCAATGTATTTCTTTAGGAGAATGGAGAATGTTTCTATTGTATTTCTTAAAGCAAATGGAGAATGCTTCCAATGTATCTCTTAAAGAGAATGGAGAATGTTTTTATTGTATTTCTTAAGGAAAATGGAGAATGCTTCCATTGTATTTCTTAAGGAAAATGGAGAATGCTTCCATTGTATTTTGAGAATAAAAAGCGTAACTTTTTTGAATGAGTTAAATGTGTACGTAATAAAAATCTTTTAAAAAAACTTTAAAAAATCTTTACAAAATTAGATACATTTCCTGGCATTTCCGTCTTTTTTCTTACAATCCACTTCACTTTTCCACTCTTTATAAGTTTTCTTCAAATAAGCCACAGAATCGTGTGGCATTTTTGTTTTGACGTTATTAAGCATAACCATTTTCGGCGGTACCATTATGCTTCCATCGTATTTTGGAAGGTGTACATCATCAAACTTGAATATGTTTTTGGAATCAATCTCATAGGCCCACATTCCTAGGCCATTACCATTCGTTTTACTAAATTCCAAACTCATTCTTTTAGCACCTCTCCAAGTCTGATGAAAACCGAATTTTTTGGTCAAAACATTCATTGCATCTTTGAAAATTTCCTGTTTTCCAATGTTTCCAATCAACTACTAAATCAATGTCCTCATCATAATGCAAAATACCTTTTGATCGAACATAACTGATAACATAACCTCCAACGATCATATACGAAGCATTGTTTGCATTTAAATGGTTACTAACTTGCTCTAAAGTTTGCATGATTTTCCTACGACAACAAGGGGGTGTATCGATTCTCATCTGGCGTTTATAATCATAAAATGGTCCTGGTTCACATTCTCGAGTGTATTTTGTACATCCCAAAGAAGTGATCGCGCCATCTGTGTGGACAATCCATTTGACTCGTTTGTTGGCTCTTTTTAGCGTCTCGCCGTATTTCTTATATACCATAATCTCATCCTCAAGCAAACTCTCATAAAGATTATTACAAGTTGTATTCTCAAGTGAATAATTATATCTTGCTAGCTCGTAAAGTGTCCAATCTGCAGGCGAGTATTTAAAAGTATTGCAAACCTCAAACGGCACTTCAGATTCGTTCCGTAAAAGATTGTATTTGTCAGAAAAAGTCTGCTTGGATCGAGTAAAAAACCTCATTTTTGGTTTTAGGTTTGGTCTTTTGAGCATTGTAGTCCATCTCGATGAATAAGACATTTTCCGCAGTATGATGAACATCCCAACAACGAATATTAACATCAGGTAACGTAAAAATTTCATTCTTTGTTCTACCATTTCATTCTAGTTTGGTTTTCTCTTTATCTGAAATATATAAACTAACAAATAAGATTTCAGCTATACAGGGTGTCCGGAAAAAAAGTATCCAGTCGTACCACTTCTATAGAAAGAAAGTTCTTGTGTGTGTTTCACTAAATTTGCAATGTTTATCAAAGTTTATCTCTGTGTCATATTAATTGTCACGAGACAAATAACATAACAATTCTCAATAACTTTAACGTCGTGAAAATTGTAAAGAAAGTAAATTTTTTTTATCATAATTACTGAATGTAAAAACAATTGTTACTGTGTTTGTAAATATTTTCTTACATTTTGTTAAACACACGCAACAACCTTCTACTCAGAATCATGTTCGAACTCGATACTTTTTTTCCGGACACCCTGTAGTGCTTTTCTCATAAAGTTCTTGTATCGAAGGTCTTTTGCTTTACTTTTTACCCTCTAGGACCTAATTCTTCATTAGGAATGTTTTCGAGCTCCTCCTAGCTTAAGGTGTGGCTAAATTTCTCTTCTCGAAAAAGTTGAAGAGTAAAACTCATTGAACCTTCGATCTTCAATCTCAGGCAAAAAAATACATAGCCGACCGAGAATTGAAGAGATAAGCTAAATTTGCTCAAAATGAGTAGTTTTCATAAGTAACTTTCGTAAGAGCCAAGCCGAGGATTGAAGATTAAACATAATTTTCTGCTATGAAATCTTTAACCATATAAATGAATAAGTGAAAAAGCTTTTTCATCAATATAGGGAAAAATCTCATTTAATGTGATCAAAACATATTACGTCTACGATGAGTAAGTAATAGAGAAAATAAAACATAAAAGCACAAAGAACTGCTAACAAAACCAAGTTTCTTGAGAAATGGGGAGCCTTCAAACAAACACAATCCCATATTATCGAAACCCCAAACTTTATTAGAGAAAAAACACATATCTTACATATGAACTTCCTAAAATTTAAAAACAGTGTGTTGTGTTGTAACTTGTGTTGATAGGCAAGCAAGCTTTCACGTCTATTTGTTTTGATAAGTAAATCGTATATTATAAGAAATTACACATATCTATCGGTTCTCATTCGAAATACAAACTCTAACTTTGAAATTTCAAAAAATCATCTTGAGCATTAATGTGTCAGAGTTTGAGTGTTCACGATTAGTTCAGTATTTTTGCGCATAAAGGCACACATAGAGCTAAGAAAATATGAAAAACACTCGAATTCTAAACGACGGTACACTTTTTTTTTTATTAGAAAACCTAACCGTGCAGTTTTCAGCCTAAAATGTTCTTTTAATGCGTTCTTAATTTTCCAGACTACTCTAAATCGACAATATCATGCAAAATAAAGGGCACCTAAACTTGGTAAAATTTGGACAATATTTGACTCTCGGTCCCGGGGGGGTACTTAGGCTCTAAGGGTCGGAAAAATCAGGATTTTTAGGAAATGTTTTGATTTCCAGAGAAAAAATTGTAATAAAGTCTCTCTAAGGGTATGACTTTTTTCAAAAATCAAAAAAAAAAATTCAAAAAAGTCTCTGTAAGGGTATAACTTTTTTCAAAAATCGAAAAAAACATTTCAAAAAGTCTCTCTAAGGGTCACCTTTTCAGCAAAAATCAGTCTCTCTAAGGGTCGGTTTTCGGAGGTCCCGTCCGCACATACCCCTCATTGCCCCCCCCCCGGGCTCTCGGTTTTAGAAAATCCATTCCTAAGTTCAGTTAAAACTGCTTGAAAAGAGGAAGTTTCTTGTCATTTTTGTTCAAATTTAGGCTGGGCATGTTCTTACGATGTTCTTAATTTTTCGACGAATTTCAGCCTGAATGTTCTTATAAACTGGGTTCTAATAAAGAAAAAAACGTTTTTGTTTATACAAACAAACTATATAAGAACATAAGGCTTCAATGGCCAAAATGTTAAGATCAAGTTAAGAACATTTTTTAAGGCTTTGCAGACTATAAAATACCCAATTTCTTAGGAAAATGAACAAAATTGTTCAAAAAATTTTGAAAATATGAACATGCTAAGAACATTTTTAGGCTTAAATCTAAAAGAGTAAAGAACATCCAAAGGCTTTAAAAGTTTTGGATGTTCTTATAAAAAAACCGTGTATATGCCGCACAAAAAATCGACTTTCAAAATCGGACCCTTACAGTGCAGCTCTTGAGAAGTGAAAAGGTATCCTTACATTGCATCTACCGCACCTTTCTAACCCTTAACCCTTTAAGTACCAATGACGAGTATACTAGACATGGGCTATAAAGGAGGGCCAAGTCCTCCTGTAATGCCCAGTTTGAGTAGAACTCGTAGGAATTGGGTTTCATGGTCAAGCAAAAAAAAGTGAGTTTTTCCAGCGAGATTTTAAGCCAAAAAGTCAAGAAAATGCAAAAATTTGTCGAAAATCCACTCTTTTAAGATTTTGATCGGTTTTTGACCATTTTTAGTCAACAAATGATTCAAGAACCTCCAAAATTGGCCCTGCTTGACCTGGGCACCTTTCTATCATTCAGGCAGGTCTGCGTGCTTTAATTCCCCTTACCTAATACCCCCCCAACGAACTATGAACAAGCTTCTAACTCCTTCTAGATCCGGAGATAAAAGCCTTTAAAGTTTGAACTAGCGATTTTCTTTAAAAAACTTAGAAAAAATGACCGCGGTACTTAAAGGGTTAAAGTTTTTTTTCTAATATGCAATAATTAAATATTAAATTATAACGCTACAAAGCTTTTTAAAAGTGCTTGAAATATATAGAGCTAAGAAATAGAAGTCAAATTAGAAAAAAATGAATCACGGCACAAATAAACAAAATGAAATAAAACTGAATAGACCTTTTTTTAAAGAGGCAGCCATGTTGAATAATTATGTACTCCAGCATAAAAACAATGATACAGCCATGCATAATTTTTAAAACATGCATGATACAGTAATTATGCATGGCTGTATCACCCGGGGGGGGGTACTAGGTTTGCTAGGTGACGGGTATGTCCGAGCCAAAAATCGAAAATCGACCCTTTGAGAGACAAAATTTTGGTGATTTTCGGACCCTTTGAGAGACTTTTCCTAAATTTTGGTCCATTTTTTCCAAATTTTGGTTTGATTTTCACCAAATTTTGGTCAAAATATTTGGAAATCGTGACCCTTTGAGAGAAAAATCTTTGATTTTCGTGATTTTGGGACCCTTTCAGAGACTGACCTTTGAGTTTGTACCCCTTTGAGAGACTTTTGAGGAATGAGAAAAGGTACCCTTATGGCTCGCATATACCCGGCACCCATTTTGTAAGTACCCCCCCCCCCCGGGCTGTATCATTGTTTTTATGCTGGAGTACATAATTCTTCAACATGGCTGCCTCTTTAAAAAAAGGTCTATTGCAATCCTGTCGAAATAACACAACTTAGCGGGCAGTAGCGTGGTGCTGGGGGGCCGTGCCCCCCCCCAAAAAAAAACTAATTTTGGGGCCCCGTTGCTTTTTTACACCTTTACACCTGGCATTTTTCGACCTAAAGGCCGGTCTCCACTTGCGCGCGCTTCGATCGCGCTTTTTCGAGCAAAGCTTCCACGCTATTGGTCAAAAGAAAAATGAAGCAACTCCATTGGCGCGAACTGACGTAACGGTTGAAAAAAGTTGAAATGTGTTCAACTTTTTTTTCAAGCGCGCGCTACATTTTTATGACGTAATCTTTTTTCGAAGCAAAAAGGATTGAAGCCCAAAAGTGCAATCGTAGCGCGCGCAAGTGGAAACCGGCCTTAAAAGAGCGAAAGTACCCAAAAAATTTCGTGCTCCCTTTTACATTTTACTTTTTACTAAGTTTATTTCAAATTAACTGGCAGTGTTTTTTCAAACCTAAATGACTTTTGATAGAATTTGAATTATTTAGCAGTTTTGTGCTTGTTGGACCTACCCCGGTGGGGTGGAGGTCCTATAAATTAACCCATGTTCGTTAGTTAGTGTGTTAGTTACCAGCTTTTCTCGAGATTGGCTCATTAGTTTTTTCTAATTTTTGGCACAAAGGTGCATGACCATAAACCCTCGAATGTGACGGAGCCCGATTTTCGAAAGAAAAATTTTTTGGGCAAATTTGGGCCAAAAAACGGCTTAAAAACGGGTTTTTTGGACTTTTGAAAAATTGGATCATTAATTTTTTCTGATTTTTAGCATGAAAGTAGGGTATCATAGTTAAAGGATGGCTCAAGCAGATTTTTGCAAAAAAAATTTTTTGGCTCAAAAATCGCATTTTTATCTATAAGAACCACTTTTGATAAGAATACATCAATGTTCTTAGCCATATTATTATTATTATTTTTATTAGTTTTTTTACGATGAAAATGTCACGGTGGAGGGTAATGATTTGAGTTTTCTGTAAACACTTATTATTTTTTTGGCTGAAAAACGAATCTTTATCTATAAGAATCACTATTTATGAGCATAGAACAATGTTATTAGCCAAATTGTTTTTTTATTATTTTTTTTCTAACAGAAGAAAATGTCACGGTAGAGTGCGACGGTTTGAGTTTTCTGGAAACCTTATTTATTAAGCTGTGCATTTTTCTGATAGTGGTTTTTATAAAGAAAAGCGCTTAATAGCTTTTTTATTTCTTTTTCAAAAATCTTTTTCAATAGTGTTGATAGTTTCTCTCAATAGATATGCTTTCATTTTCTTTATTTTTTTGTATTTTGACCAGTTATGTCTTATGTGTTTCATTGTTTCAATGTTCACTGATTAGTTTGATAACCAGGTAGGTCCATAAAAGTATCGCTTGTTAAAAAGATAATCTGGAGTGGAATATTATAAAAAAAGAAAAAAAAATGAAGTGAGAAGAAAATCAACTTCTTGTAAAATAATGCTATGACCTTCATTTTTGTATCAGAAACTCTTCAATCTGAGAACGTCAGAAATACGAAAAAAGAACAAAAACTTTTTTTTATATGTTCAATCTATTCGCCATAGTTTTATTAAAGAATCAAAATTTATTTCATAATCATAGTAAAAGCTTTTCGGCTACGCCATCCATTGTCAGTACAAACATAGAATGATAGAAAATCACAAATTTTCTATCAAAAATGTTGAAAAAATTGCCTAATTATCTACAAGTAAAAATTTCATTCATAAAAGCGCTATACAAAGGAATCGATAAAAATGTAAATGCATATAAAATTATTCTTTAGGGTATATTCAAGTAATGCCATTTCTGAACAGTTGTCATTGTTTTGTTTCTAGTTGATTGTTAAGTGACGGTCCCATGGTAGCTATAAACGAAGCTTCTAGAAACTTTCTTTCCTTATCAATTATGGGAGCTTTTAAATCTCCAATCAAATTGATGGGTGAGGTTTTCTTTTAAATGCTTAGCGGGTTCTGAGTTATGGTTAACATTACACGTTTTTTTTTATAAGAACGTCAAAAATTCTTCGGATTCTTCGGAAAGCCTTCGGATGTTCTTAGTTTTTTGGATTTGATGTCTAAAAATGTTCTTAAAATGTTCTTATTTTCAGCATTTTTTGAGCATTTTGATGTAATTTCTTAAGAAATTGCATGTTTTTAAGTCTCCGAAGCCTTAGTATGTTCTTAGAATGTTCTTAGATTTTTGGGCCTCGAAGCCTTATGTTCTTATATAGTTTGTTCTTATAAAAAAAAAACTTGTATCGTGTCCGGCCCATCTAGTTGCAACATTTTGTTCTGTTCACCAACATAATTTTCACCACACGAGCATACTCCTTCGTAAATTTGTTCTTATCCTTCAAAAAGAATAAGTTTTAGACTTTCTTGGTTTTCCAAATAATCGAGACTTGGTAACAGTCATTGGTGAGTTGGTGGAAATTTTCTAAGGAACTTTTTTGAGGCATTTTCGTTGTTTTCTCAAAACGAAATTGAAATTTTGACAGTTTCTTTTGGTTCGGTATCAAGTGTCGGATCTGTTGGGTTGGCTTTCTTATCCGAGAATTGTTTGAAAACACTTGTTTTTTATAAAAACCAGTAAAATTTTTCTGAGGCTCGGCTGTTCTTATTTTTTTGGCACTTTCAGCCTCAAATTGTTCTTATCCTGTTCTTATTTATAGATGTTTTTTATAAGGAACCTTAACGTGGCTCTGAGCCTGGAGTTCCTTATTTTTTAAGAGAATTTCAGCCTCAAAGTTCCTTATCGAGTTCCTTATTTACTTAGCTGCAAAGTTTGGATTTACTAAGTATTTGACTTCTGTATAATTATAATTTTTGTAGATTTTCTCTTTTTGGCACATTGAATGTCGTTTCAGCAACATTTTATCGTCCTTTTGTTTAGTTGTTTTGGATTTTTATTATTATAACTAAACACTAAAGAAGATGAAGATGTATACAATTAAACTTTCCTGGGTCGTTTCTGTTTTTCTATTTACACTTGTTACCTTAAAGGAAGAAATTTTGGCGGAAAGAAAATTTGGCGGATTAGGCGGAAATCCGCCAAATTAAGTTCCCGCCAAAATTTATTTTTTCCGCCATCCGCCAAATTAAATTCCCGCCAAATTAAACATTTTGAAAATATGATCTCTTTTAAGGTGTTTTTGCTATTTTTTCGCTATTTTGACGCCATCTTAAGGTTAAATTTTTAAGCGACCGCCAAATTAAATTCCCGCCAAATTTAGTTTTTCGTCCATCCGCCAAAGTAAATTCCCTCTGAAAAAACTTTTTTGGCCATCCGCCAAATTAAATTCCCGCCAAAATTTCTTCCTTTAAGGTAATAGAACTCAAAAAAAATGCACTGAAGAGACACTGGCCAGCTAAGGGAAAAAAACCCGAAAAGTGGGCCATACAAAAAAAGAAAACCTGAAAAGATCAGAACGACAAGAAACTGAAAAGACTCTGAAAAATAAAGTAAAATAAAAAGTATGATGATCGTCTATAAGGCGCGAAACAAGCTGCAATGTTGTTTTGATTTTTGAAGAAATATACATTTTAAATAAAAAGTAAAATCATAATCTAGAAAATGTTTTCTAGGGTGAATATCTTCCCCCGTGATCCACGTAAACACATTACGGTAGAACGTAAAAGTGAAAAGCAAATCAGTGTTCTCAATTTATTGGTCACGATTGACTGGGGAATTTTTCGCTTGTCAGCTAACAACTCGTTGATAATCGTTGATAGAAACGAATGCATTCCACACCCATTGCATAGTTAGCCGCGAAAACGATTGGTGTGAACGTTTCATTTTCAGATTGTCGAACGCGTTCTCCGTACATACGTTTCTTCTCGTTTTCGTTCGTCTTAAAGCAGTTCTCAACTTTGGAATTGATTTGTCACTGAGAAAAAAGGTTAAAAACCCTTACGTCAAAGAATGCTCGTTGACCATTTGTCCAAAAGTTAAGTGCGCTAATATCAAGTCTCGCTTCTCTGCTTTTGTTAACTTGATTCGGGAGATCTTATCGAATTTCGCTCCACACGGACAATGTGTCGGGATTCTATCTAGGGGCCAATCGTATCGAGTCCGTATAGCGTCCCAGAACTCTTGTTTCGATAGTTCGTAATCTTCGTCTTTGATCGGTTTGAAACCCCCTTTTGGTTGAGAGTTTCCATCCTTCGTTTGGTTGATTCGTCGGATTCGTTCAGAAGTTGTTGAAGTTTGTCTTGATCTCGTAGATCTCGCTCTTTGCGAAGCTGACTTCTGGTCTTTTGATTCTCGTCATTCGAACCCAGAATCTGATTTTGAAGAGTTGTTTTGGCGTTCATCGAGTCTTGAAAGTTGCTTTCAGCTTCTTCTTCGAAGATCTTTAGTCCCAAGCCACCAAGGCGAGGTGGTAAGGACAACATGATACGTTTTTTATCGTTGATGATGTGACCACCAACCAGAGCAGAGATCAGTCGATGTCTGACCACTTCATCAACTTGCTTGATTTCTTCAGAGATACCCGGGATCGTTCTCAGGAAATAACCCAACTGTTCCTTAATTTGATTTCTTATTTTGAGCCTGAGCAGTTCCTTAACAATTCCTTATTTTTTGGACCATTTTCATTCTCACATTCCTTATAAACGCGCTCCTTATAAAAGAAAAAACGTGTAGGATGCAATTGAGGTATTTTAGGCGTCATACATAATTTTTTACTACTTGGACACCTAAATTGCTTAAAATTGAGTAAATTCAGGCTCCGCATTTTTCTCAAATTGTTCTTATTATTTGGCGATTTTGAGCCTCATTGTTTTTATAAAATTGTTCTTATATAAGTGTAAAAAAGTATTCATTCAATCCAAAAATACAGCTTAGAAATTTGCCCTGGTTGACTTAAAAAAGGGCTCTTTTTTAATTTTGTGATTTGATGATTTTTGAAGTCAATCATTGATAAACTTTGGACTATATCTTTCGATGGAATAAATTTTTTAATGATGTTCTAAGATCAAAGAATCAATCGTGTGAAAAAGATAACTATAGCACAATTATTGAAGAAATTTTCTTCCTCTTCATTTTCAATCTTCATTTTCCGATCTTTTTGAGTTTTTTTTATGACAATAAAAATTGCTACTTAATTCAAATTTTATCAAAAGATATTGATGTTTGAAAACACACTACCAGCTAATTTGAAATAAATTATAATAGGGGGTGCCAAAATCAAAGTTTTCTAAAATTGCCTCCCCAGTTGCCCAAATATAGGTTGAAATCAATTTTGGAGGCTATGTTGTATTATCATATAACGCCTATGCTACTGTATTACACGCATTATAAACGACTCCAGTCTAACAGAAATAGTGTTTTCTTTATAGACCGGAGTGAGTTTTACCCCAGGGTGAAAATAATTTTTATTTCACCCCTGGGTGAAATTCACTCCGTTTACGTGTAAACACCCCATTAATAAATTGCTTAAGTTTCAGTCGTTCCGGGCTCAGCTTTGAATAAATATTCAAATCCAAGTCAAGAAACAGGTTGCCATCCCTTAGGTTAGATCCGCGGATACTAGATATAGCAATTTTCTTCCGAGACGTTAAAAAACGCTAAAGCTCCGAAGATAAGGTAAATATTCAACATCTGGAAGGTTTCTATTTCACCAGACCACGTCAAGGGTTTCGCAGTGGGAGGCCTGAACCCAAACCCTTTTTTTCGGGGTTGTCAGGTCAAACCAAAATATTTCTAGGCTAACGCGCAAGCTTCATTGAGCCCAGTGTGAGTTATCTGTAGTTTAAATTACGGAATTTGAAGGGTAGTTGAACCTGACTGAGGATGTGGAACATCAAAGGCTGACTATCATTTGTCTCCGACTGGAAATTGGTCCGCTCCTTTAGACCTTCAGCTTCCACCATCGGAAAATCAGATTAGACGTGGGTGATGCACCCAGAACATATCTGAAGGTTTTGATTACGGAATTTTGCAAGACCGCGTTTAGAGCTTTGTAGTGGAAGGCCTGGCAGCTCTTGTTTTGGGGATTGGCGGGTCCAACCGAAATATTTTCGGGATCACATGCAAGGGTAGTGAAACCCGACTGGGGATGTGGTCCATTAAAGGGAAATTGACCCACTCCTTTAGAGCTTTAGCGTGGCCGGCTGTCAATCTGCTATCGGAATATTAGAACCCGACTTTCGACCCTCGGATCCTTAGCGGGACTAAAAAGGAGGAAAAAGAAGCAATTTTGTTAATTTTATTACTCATTTTATGACTAGTTTGACTAAATTTTGATCTTTTGAGGGGGAAAAAGTCTTTCTATTTTCTCGACCCTTAGTGGGGACTGAGATTCAATTTTAGATTTTTTCAACCTTTACAGGGACTTCCAGATTCCAAAATAAACATCCTTAAGGTCGATCCATGCCCTTCACATACCCGATATTTAGATGCGTGCATCTATTGAATGATAACATTCTGGTCTGCTTAGCTGATTCATTCTATATATCGTTACATGTTATGCTTTCAACGTAAATACTGGCGAATAGATTACACGCTTTTTTATAAAAATGGTGTTTTCCATTTCATCATAGATATTCTTAACTTTTTGGGGGAAATCAACCTAAAATATAGGATCCGAATTCTAACTTAACTTAACATACTTAACATACTCACTCCAAGCAAAAAAAAATGACATTTTTGTGAAAGTTTCGAGCATTAGCGGCCGGGATAGTTGACAATTTACAGGTAAAAGTTCTCTAAAAATGGAAATAATAGGCTAGGTCGTCATGAATATTCTTATATATATAGTACATTTTTCTTTAACGATATTTCGACCTCTTACTCTCGGGTACCTAATAGCCGGGGGGGGGGGGGGTTGGAATAAGCAGGGGGGGTTGGAAAAAATCTCAAAATTTTAATAAGCGGGGGGGTTGGAATAAAAATGTCCTGGGTGGAAAATGTTTGAAAAGGAGGCTAATACAGCAGAATTAAGACAAAAAAGGGAACTTTCAAAAACATTTTCCCAAAAATTAATAAGCGGGGGGGTTAGAATAAGAATGTCCTGGGTGGAAAATTTTCGAAAAATTAATTAGCGGGGGGGGGGACGGCTATTAGGTACCCGAGAGTACGTGTCTTTTTCAATAAGTTCAACTTATATAGTACATATATTTTTTATAAAAAATCGGGTGTTCAATTCAATTCAAATGTAATTGTTCTTATTTTCTCGACATATTCGATTCTCACTGTCCTTATAAAATTATTGTTACAGAAAAAGAGTGAATACGTTAATTTTCTGTCAGTACAAACTATATATTTCTGGAACCCTCAACAATCCTAACTTTGGAAAAGTCGGTCCCCAAAACTGAATTCTGGTCAATATATACACACTTATTGGATCCTCTTCCCACTGGAAAAATTGGCCAAAATATCGTCCCCAGTGGAAAATTTTACTCCAATTTTAATTCTCACTGAAAATAATCAAGTGAACCAATCCTTACTCAAAAATATTATGCTATTCTTCTCATACTGAATTTTCTGACTTGAAAACAAAAGAATTGAAATCCCCAGCCAAAAAAATATTTGAACATCAATCTCCATCGAGTTTCAGACTGTCATTTTTATCCCCCACTGGCTGAAAAAATCCTACTGGGTCTGTGAGAAGGGGGTGTATATATCGTACTGGGCTCAAGTTTGTGGGTAATTTTTACCGTTTACTGAAGAACATGACATGACACATCACGAAATTTAGTCTATGCGGTATTAGGTTTCTACAGCAAGAGTCTGGAGTCAAAATGAAACTGTTAACTGGACTGTCACATATCATTAGAACATAATTTTTGTCAGTATTATTTTAATCTTTTTTCACTTTTGAAGTGGTGCTCTTTTTACAATGAGTAACTCTATATACATATCAATATTTGGTCTTACAAAATTCTGAAAGATAAAAAATAAAATTCATAATGCCACGCTCAACAGTACAATGCTTTCTCTAAGTTTTGACTCCCTTGGAATTTTTTTTTGATTTTTAGCTTGAGGAGAGACTCTCCTGTTTTGTGTGAAAAAAAAGTTAAAGGGATCCTCTTTATAATGATAGGAGTGTTATATTCTGAGTCAGCATCCAACACAATGTCTTTACTAAAGGCCATTGAATAAAGCAACGTGTTTTATTTAAGACGTGGCATTTTCCTCTCGAATTCTCACTGACTCTCAACCTCTCTTTAGTTTCAAAATTCTAGCTGATAAAAAATGAAAAGCAAAAAGTATGTATACAAAAAAATAAAGTCTTGTCGCAAAATAACATTTCAAATATTTTCTCAAAAAAATTGCTCATCCAATAAATTCTTTCTCAAGTTGTTTAGAGTTTTAATAATTCCAGTCCAAGATCCTGTTAACACCATTCCATTTCTCTTTATTTGATATTCATAGGGTGTCAGAAGGGCGGTGAAAGGGCGTTTTTTTCACTAACGGAACACGTTGCTATCATTCCACAGTAATAACATCAAACCATATATTTGTCTCATAACAAAATGAGTTCATTATACATATTTTCTCTATTGTGTAGTAAGTTAGTTGTTTTGATGCTAAACGCTTTCCTTTTCAAATTACCGACCAGCGGAAGATCGTTTTTCGTTTCTCTTTTGTTGACATCAAATGATAAAGAGAGTTAATATGGTACGCATCAAGATAGTGCCTAAAGATTTTTTCGTCTCACATTCTTCGTTTTATCTACCATTAAAAACTCAAAGGTTCGAAAACAAAACAATCTTAAAGGACGTCATTGGAATTTTAGATACTGATGTCTCATTGTGCCAAACATTTAATCGTAGAGTTTGACTCGATATCCCAAAGTATGAAATCACGTGTTGCTTCGTCAAATGAAAGCTTCGATAGTCCGAATCGATCGATTCATTCAAAAGAACTCATATTCATTCTCTCCTAGGTTTCTCCATATAAACCTCCAGTAACCTTTGCCTCGATTACTCCAAAAGCTTTCAAGTTCCATCACTCCTATCAGATAATAGTTTTGCTTGTTCTTGCTGTCTTCGTGTTTGGTTAGGCGAGTCATCTTCCGTTTCGAAGACTGGGGCCGAGTTCTCTGAAGAACACGAGGCTGATCTCCCAGACGACACAGATTCATGAACGTAACCTATGATTGGTGGCTGTAAGTCCAAATAGTCCTGAAAAAAGTAGAAAGAGAATGAGTGAATAAATGAAAGATCGCACTCGAGAGAATAAATACAGCAAAAACAAACTTGACCAGCAAGATTAGATTTAAGCAATAATCGTTATTTTTCTGTGTTCAATCATTAGAATATATGGTAAAATTAGTCGTACCCAGAGTCACTTGCACAAATTTTTTGATTTTACTGATGGATGTGATACTATGAATCATAAAACGAACTGAGAGACTGGGAACGAGTTCGATTCGAGTAATGAATACTTACAATGCCACTGACTTCACTGATCTGTCCTTCCAGATCGTCAATCAGCTCTTCATATTTGGGACGGCGTAAAGGTTGTTCACTCCAACATTTCAACATCAATTCATACCTGTTTGTTAAGACAAAGAGAAGAATGGTAAATGGTCAATTCAGGACAAAAGAATTGTAGCACACAGCTCTAATATAAGTTACATCGGATTTTAGGCTAATTCTTGTAGATAGATATGCATACACTGGATTTTTAAAGCACAGATTATGTATTTTACGGTGTACCAAGCAATTTTGGAGTAGCTTTAATCACATTGAAATTCTTGAATCAAATAATAATAAAATCCCAAGAGTTTTTTCGAACATTGTATGGCTTGTATAATAGTTCCAAAATATTGAAAGAACAAGCAGAAAAAGGGGTGAATGAATAGATGAAGTGAAGTGGATGGCAAAGAGTCTTGATAAAAAAATTGATGAATGAATGAATATGATGAATGAATGAAAGCATGCTTACATCTTTTCCGTACAATTGACAGGTCGTTCCATACGATATCCTTGTTTCAACAAATCAAACAATCGTTCCAATGGGATCCCTGGGTAGGGACTTCCGCCCAGTGTCACTATCTCCCATGCCAAGATACCGAAAGACCAGCTATATAATAAAATGATTACAGAGATTATTCATTTATTCTCATGTTTTTTAAATTAAAAAGGTTTTTATTCTAAAGAGTAGGAAATCACGACAAAGATTACTACGTAATCAAACTATTAAAATATCTTCGTGGTACAGAGAGCTCATTCAAAAACAAAACATACACACTGTGAACCTGCTTTTCTCTTAAGAATATATTATTACTCTTCTACAAGATTCTTATTAAAAGAAAAGGCGTTTATTTCTACGAAATTTCTAAACCGGAGTACTACCATATAGATATAAAATTTCTTAAGTGTAAAAGAGGACTTACATATCACTTTGGATTGTGTATACACGATCAAAAAGAGCTTCCATTGCCATCCATTTAACCGGCAGACGACCCTGTTGAAAAAATCAACAAAAAATTGATCAGAATCGAAATAGATATCCTTACATGAAGCAATAATAATGTTGAAATTTATCTATTTTTTTATCACTATAATGTTCCTAATATTCACTTACATCTGTACATTTACGATAATAATCTGTTTGATGGACATCCCTTGCAAGTCCGAAATCTGCGATCTTCACCACGTGATTCTCGGACACCAGTACATTACGTGCAGCGATATCTCTGTGGATACACTGTAACAGAAAAAACATGTTTGTTAGAAAGAGATTTAAGACACCTTCTTCAGAGCGACATTTCTTTTTAAGGAAGCTCCAGAAACGTCAATTGCAGTATTTCCCAACGTCTTTTGGACGTTTAATGTTCGTTTCTAGAACGTCCAAAGGTCTTAAAGCCGTCCATTGAATGCCCATAAGACGTTGCGTGCCCATAGGGTTTAAGACTCGTCAAGGAAGAACAAATGATAATTACCTTTTTAGATGCCAGGTATTGTAATCCTTTGGCTACTTGCAAACAGAATGATGTTAAGTGGAAAAGGTTTAATTGTTCAATTGGTGGTGGGTTGGGCGGTTGTGTGGGGCGTCGTTCTTTCAAGTAATTCCTTAAGTTACCATAACGACAATATTCGATGATGACACATAGTTTTCCTGAAAATAACAAAGTTAGATTAATTTTCGATTGGAAAGAGTAAGATACAGTAACGACTTAAATGTCAACTTTGATTAATTTCAACAAATTTGAACTTGTGTGAAGTATCCATCTACTTTGTTGCGTGGACGCGCCCATCAGGTTGACAATATTGATGTGTTTGCCAATACTCTTCATGACTTGCATTTCCGATAACAAATCTTTCAATTCGTTTTCTGTTGCATCATCTGTAAATACAAAAATATGTCTGGTTAATAAATTCAAGGGGTTGTGATGATGTTCAACATCAATCAAATCAAATTTGGTGCTTTATAGTACTAGACGGATAGGAGGGGGGTGAAAATTACTTAAATCGAGTGCGAAGATAAAATTTTCAATGATCAATAAAAATAATTGGGAAATGAGTGTTTACCTTTCAGCATTTTGACAGCTGCTACAGTAGGTTCGTTAGGGTTGGATGGTAGACCATGGACAACTGATAACATCACACGTCCGAATGCTCCTTCACCCAACAGACCACGTAATTCAATGTTATCATAATCCACCTCCCATTTCTCATCATAATGTACTAAGTCACTGATATATTCTTTTTCAGTATGGCATGATGATAAACGGTTTGAACTGTACTTAATTCGACGGCCTGTTGGCTCCAAGTTTAACTGTACAGTCTCAATATTTGTACCACTGAAGAATTTATTGTTATTATTGAAGCCTCGTTTTGATTTGTGTCTCCATAGTAATGCAGCGACAACAAGGATAATGATACAACCGACAGCCAGAGATATGATGACGATGATGATTGTCTGTTTGCCTGTCGATGCTTCGGCAACTGGTGGTGACTTGACAGCTGAAAGTTTCAAAATAAGACAGAGGGATGAATGAATGAACGAATGAACGAAAACATTCTGGTGGCTCTGGTGCACTAACTCACCAGGCGATGGTAAAGAAATCAGTGAATTGTATAAGCTGGATTTTTCTATTCGAACCAAAAGTTTAATTGTATTTGTTCAAAGTCCTTTCACTGACAGAAGAAAGCTTGAATATTTATTTGAAGTATTAGAGGGTTTTAAGTTTTACCTGGTCGTCTCTCGATTGAAAATTGGTATACATCATAACCAAAGGTATTTCCAGCCATAATAGAATAAATTGCAAAGTCTGACGCATTCAAATTCTTGAACATGAAAATCAGTTTATATCTGTACGCATCATTACTCTCGCGTGCAGTTTCAGGACCCAGAAGATGAATCTCACGTGGTGTGCTTAAGACCGTCAAACGTTGTTCTGTCGTATTGGTGGTCGAGTTTGTATGGTTGTGATGAAGAATAAGTTGGAAATGAGCCGTGTTAAAAACGACAGCTTGAGCAGTGACGTTCAATGATTCACCGATGTTTCCGTAAATGACGGCGTCATTATGGCCGATGAAATGTGGCGCCGTTAACGCTTTTTCTAACGGCTCAATTTCAGCTGAATGGCTAGTAGAACCGTATTTGTTTTGAATGAAGCATGTATAGTTGCCACGATCTTCTGGTAATATTTTGTTGAGTTTGAGAATGGTTCTCTGATTATCGTATTGGAAACCTCCTGGACGATGCACTCGTGATAGGGGAATTCCATCTTTTTCCCTAGAAAAAAACATGAGAACATTGAGTATACTGTATATTGAGCTCACGAGGTATTAGAAAGTAACAACGACCGCAGTGCAGTGGTAGAGCATCCGGCTAAGGTTCGCAGGGTTGTGGGTTCAATCCCCAGCCGGGTCATACCAAAGATTCTCAAAATGGTACTTGATGCCTCTCTGCTTGATGCTCAGCAATTAATAGAAGGATCAAGGGTAAATGGAGAAATCCAGGGAGAAAGAGTGGCGTCCTCCCCTACTTTCGCGGGGTAGGTAGCTATCGAAAGAGGAGCCTTCGGGTCGTCTCTAGAAAGTTTGTCTCTACATAAATACTTTTTTTGTGTGTGTAAGATAACAGCACGTCTAACAGTGCCTTTTCAGATGAAAAGATTATTTAGTTTTGATATAAAATTTTTCACTTGATTTCAAATTTATGAAGCTTTGGTAAATGTTTACTTACCATGATACATTGACGGGGAGAGCTCCTTCAATGGAACAATCAACTTCTACGTCATTCAAAACTATTTCTGGTAGACTAGTCACTTGGCTTATCACGCGTGGTGCTATTGAGAGAGAGAGAAAAGAGTTAAATTTCAAAGCTATTGAAAGTATTGATTGTGGCTTAGGTTTTAGTTTTGGAGAAATACTGTTTGGATTTTCTGGAGTTTGGCGTAAAGCACCTTCGAAAATGAAGACTTTTTTACCAGGACTTAGAACGGAAAATCACTAGTTTTCGAAGTAAGGATAAATCGATCATTATAACAGACAAAAGGCGAAAATTTGCTGACAAACAGAAAAACAACGGAGAGAAAGTCAATAATCTGCTTACCAGTTTTGTCGTTCTTGTTATCTGAAAAGATATAAACAAAGGAAGTGAAGGATTGTGGGTGACAAAAGAAAGGATCAAATGAAAAAAAATTCTTTAGGTATCAGACATCCATTTTTGAAAACACACACTCAGGCGGATTTACAAAAATCATTTAGCATCTTTGAAATAAATCTTTAAGAGCATTTTAAGGTATTATAATGCTTTTGTTAAGATGCGAAGGTTTTATGAAAGTCTTGCGATTGACGTTAAGGTTTTAAACGTATAGCGCTAAACCCCTTTGAAGGATTTCTAGATTCAAATCTTCTTTTTACAAACAAAGCTTTGTACAGGAATAGCTACAATCCGTAGTACTGAGAAGAATTAGGCAACTGGGCGTCAGAAATTTTAAGGAATTCTCGAGAGCGATAAGTGCTTGTAATCCAGTACATAAGTATTGTATCGGCTGCTGAATTGATAAAAAATCGACATTTGATAATTAAATTTCAACCATTCTTTTGTCAATTAAAAGGAGCTAGACATATTCCAAGAGGCTAAAAAATGATCTTTACCTATGACTTTTAATGTGTATGTTTCCTCTGTAGTGCCAAATTTATTGGTAGTCGTACAAATATACATCCCGCTATCATTCTTTGATACCTGACGGATCTTCAAAAACACATATTCTCTTAGCCGAACGTGATTGGTTGGTTTCAACGTTTGAAGGGAGTTTCCCTGACTCATCCATTGCCAATGCCAGTCTGTGGTGTATTTACTGCTGACCATGCATTTGAATTTGGCTGTTTTACCTTCTTCTATTATCAGGTCTTTCTTCTTTTTACGCGTCACAATGTAAGGTCCTAAAAAGTCAACGAATAGAAAGGATTGTATAAAGTCAATCATTTAGAAAATAGGAAGGTACTGCATTTCATTATATAACGCTGTCCGTTTCATGACAATCTTCAGGTAGCAAAGAAAGTCAAAGTTTCAAGAATTGAAAGTCATAAAAATTCCGTGTTCCTTACTAGAACTTCGCTAAGTTTGGTTATTGTTTTTCTATTAAAAGTTAACAATTAAATTGAAAAATCTTACGGTCAGTTGGTGCGATATCGAACGTACGGACCATAGTTTTGCCAAAAGCATTGATAACAGAACACGTGTACACTCCGCTGTCTGCATTCTCCGCATTGTAAATTGTCATGATACTTTTTCGTTTACCACTGAAGTTGTGCTTGTGATCTCTACGGTATTGTTCCAATTCGAAATCATCTTTATTCCTGCAGAAAAATGAATCATTGGATCAGCTAGAACCTTTTTATATTTGCTCCAAGGTGAGAACTTTTGGAAATTTCAACTTCAAAATAAACATAAAAATGAAAAATTAGAGGTCATTTTTGATTACAAAGATAGTTATAATCATTATATGCAGCATCTTTTTTCGAATAACAACACTTGACTTAATTTCGGACAGAGTAATCAAAACTCCAAATATTGTGGACACCTGAAATAGTCACGTGACACTTACCAGATGACGTCACCAGACACAGGATCATAATCATTGACCGAACAATCAAATACATATGTCGTTTTGTTCAATTTCCTCGCATAATTTGTTCGTTTGGAAAATTGTAGGCTTTCGTCAGCTAGAATAAGACGAAAGATGAAGTCATGAAATATTTGAGGCATTTTAAAATTTGTTGAAACTATATGGGAACAGGCAGAGGGGAGCTAGTTACATCTTGTACACCAGATTGTCTTTTATTTATAATGTAAGATTAATTTTCACGATGCTCCAGAGATTGGGAAAAGAGAAATAAAAATACTTTTCTTGGTAATGAATATCATTTATTAAATGTTTTTTGCATTAAAATTAAAAACTGTTGGTTCTTTTCCCAGCTCATTTTTATTTGTTTAAAACTTTAGTAGGTCTTCTAAAAGCTGTACTAAATGCAGCTCATTGTTTAAGAAGTAATGAGAAAGAATCAGCACTTACGCCTGAGTAGGCAATCAAAAACTACTCCAAATCTACGCATTTGAAAACTTATTGTTCTGGTTTAAGGGTCCACTTGTGCGCAGGGTTGGACACGCAAAACAAAACAATCAATGAAAATAAAAGATTTTCTCAAAGCAAAAAGAAAAAAGCCACTTATTGTAAGTGGAATTCTGAACATTTTGAGATGTTGGAGAAACTTCAAAAGTAGTTTTGACAGACTTTTGTGAGTATGTGGGCATGAGTACAAAAGTATCAGAGAGCGATAAAAAATATTTTCATTTGAATCTAATATTAGCATTTCGATGCAAATTTGATTAAATTGATCAATAAAAACCAAGTAAATTGCATATCATCCCCCGCTAAATACATTTAGATCTGCGTGAGCAATATACCAGAAAAAATTAATGGGTCGGTAGTTAGTCTATTTGATTGGATATACTCAAGATCAGTAATTTGAAAAGTTGGGACACTTTCTAGAATGTACAATAAAGAATATCGAACTCAGGATACAAAATAGTGCCTTGACTGCATTGAGTTTAAAGCCCCGATGGGCTTTCTCAAGCAAGAAATATTGAAGCCTCAAGTTTGCACGTGTTCTGGATGGAAAAAAAGTGACCTAATTTCACATCAAGGAGTTTCGGTTTTGAAATCAATTCTTGAGATGCTTGATTTTACACATTGTACGATACTGAGTCCCATAATATCGCGATAAGATGTGTCAAACTGATAACATACTCTCATTAACTTAAAGATAATCATTACAAAGCCATTACAAGAAAGAAAAAGGGTAAATAACACGAAAAGGGATTAGTCATAGATAAAGGAGGGTCTAAAAAAACGAATACTTAGATGATAAGATTTGGGAGGGTTACAAGTCTAGATAAGAAGAATTAAGAAAATGGTATATCATGTATTTCTTAATTAGATGGCAAAACATGACGACATAGCAAGCTAATGACTTGCCATTTATTTCATTTCAATAAAATGAGTTTTTATAATAATGAGATCTGCAATGTAATTGCTTTGATTGAGACCGCCGCGACCGCCGCTCTCTTTCTGAAAACTTGTGAGCGTACATAAAAATAAAATGACATGTGAAATTTTTGAAAATATCACCGCTGGGGAATTTAAGGCCTAGTTGGTACACGCTTTTTTATAAGAACAAATTATATAGGGAAATGGACAAAAATACTCACAAAATGGTGAAAGTAAGAACATTTCAAGAACTTTTGGATATTCTTTTAAAAAAACGTGTATGACATTTAAATTTTGCCTTATTCAAGTTATGTCATTAGTCATTTGATCTCAAACTAAAACCTTTTCCATGATGTATGATTCAAAGAGTGGGCCAAAATTTATCTTGCTGTGACCCTATTATCCATTTTTTAAATCATCGCTTATATTCCCGCGTTGATTCATTAAAAGATGGATAGTTTACTATTTGTGTGTGTTCTACTTCCTGTTTTTATTGATTTGTTTTCGTTCATCATTTAAGTTACTATGACGCATACGTCATTGATCATAGTTGTAGTTCCCTTGAATATTTTTCAGAACGGCTTATTCCAATGCTCAGCTAAGGCTGACCAAGTAAATCTGTGACTGCAGTCGGAGGCGACTCGAAGTCTCATCTTTCAATATAGCTATCTGCCCGAAGGTAGGGGAGGACGCCACTTCTTCTCCCTGTATTGCTCCACTTACCCTTGATCCTTCTCTTATGTGCTGAACATCAAGCAGAGAGGCATCAAGTACCATTTTGAGAATCTCTGGTATGACCCGGCTGCACTATTGGTTCCAATTTGAGCTTAAATTGGTTTGATAATTTTTTCATATGATTTGACCATGCAAGTAATTAACATTAGAGTACTTTTTCGGAGATCGCCAATTCCTTTTAGAAAAGGAAGGTAGTAGCTTTTTAATGAAGAATTAAATGACATCCGTCACCCTGTCAAAATATTTGTGCCACAAGGAGGAGGTTTTCATGTTTATTTACATGGGAAGTGAAAATGCGATCTCCTTCGTAGAGAACTTTTGTTCTTCAAATTTTAATAATAACCAAATGTTAAATTTCTTAAAATAAAAACCAAAAGATTGAAGAAAATATCTTTGAATTTTTAGTCATTCCCGAATAATCATCTTTCTGAGAAAATGAGGTAAAAGAAAGATTGATACCTCGATTAAAGAATCGTTATTTAATTATATAGTAACTGTCGCCAATTGAAATTTTATTGTTAATTTAATTGCACTTAAATCGCAAAATGAGACGTGTTGATATGATTTCAGTAATTTGAAGTGGTCGATCTATAATTTGATTTGTTTTAGCCAGAGCAGTCGACATTTTTGTTGTTTTGTGGTGTACACTTGCAGTGACCACATTTTGAATGCAATTAATCACATCGCATAAAAACGCAAATTACTGTCTTTCTTTTGTTTTGATTAAACCTTTTTTGACGACTGTTATTAGTGAGGAATTTTTTAGTTGGGTTAAAAATTTTAAATCCCAGCATCCATATGGTGAAAAAGATATAGCTATAACATAGCTTTATAGCCAACGTCAATATAGATGAAATAATTTTCCTTTAAAATTCCTTTTAGAATTAAAGATTAGTTACACTGATCAGTTTTTTCCTTTGAAAATACAAAAAATGTTTTTTAATTTTCTCTTTTAAAAAACATAAAAATGAAGATTGATACATTTTCCTTTGGAAATAAACAAGATCAGACGACCAGGAAAAATCATGGTATTTAAAAAGATTGGAATTACTTTTCGAGACAAAAACACATTAAGGATGCTAAGGATCAAACCCAAACGAAAAAAAAGGAAATCATCTAAAATTTTGATTTTCCTGAAAAAAATATAATCGTTATGAAAATAAGTATTTTTTCTCCCCTTCTCATTTCAAATGGAGTTGTCGGATGTAAACTTGTAACAACTACCAATTCTCAATCTTGCACACTAAAGGAAGCATTTAAGGAAACACGAAAAAGACTCATAAAAATGTTGCTAAAACCCACAATCCTTTTCAACTCCAAACTTAGCCATTACAAACTAGAAAATCTAAATATAGATGATTTTAAATGACTAGAGAATTCCTGGCTTAACCAGAATTCAAATTTTTGGTTTCGGATGTCCTCGTTTATAAGTTTACACAAAAAGCCTGTATCAAAATTCGGGAAAAGGTCAAATTTTCTTTCATTTGGGTTAAACTTTTTACATCATTAATGACAAAATTAAAATATTTTTTAACGTCAAGAACATTGAATTTTGTTATTTCTACAAACGATAGTGGAGAAAATTAGAAAGTCATTTTTAAAAATGTCGCAACCCTTTTACAAAAAGACTGTTAAGAAAATATGGTAGAAACAATAAATGTTCTACTAAAAAACAACATTGGTGATATACCACTTGAAATTATTTGGCTTTGAATCTTAGAAAACATTCTAGTCATTTTAATTTACTTTTGTTTTCATTTTATCGAGCCAATTAAAATTTTTTGATGTACTTTAAGAGGGCTCTGACCAGTAGGAATCTATTGTTCGATGACACGAACATTATTATTTTAAATACGTGAAATGCTGTCAATATTTTCATCTATTAAGTGTAGGTAGTTGAATTAAATGATAAACATTACTTAGAAAATAGATCAAAGCTAGTTTCAGATTTATTGCAAAATTTCATAGGAGAAATAGGATTTTTAGCTCCTTGAAAAATGATTATTTTGTCTCAGGTGAGGTCTTTAGACCTATGTAATGATATTTTGGTACGAAATTTTAAGCTGTTCAACAAAGAATTTTCAGTGACAAAAATGGGAGGGCTGATGTCATTTAGCTCTTTTGTTCAGTTTAACTGACCCATCGATCAACTGTTAAAAGAATTAAAATTTATGAAAAAAACGCTCATTTCTTTACAAAAAGCTGTAAGAAGAGGGCTTGTGAGAGATTTTTCTACTCAAGATTTTGAGGTTCATTTTTCAATGAGATCTTATAGACAAGGTGCTTGTATTTTCAAAAACTTTTTCAGACTAAATCAATAGGGTAAAGCCCACTTTTCCTGTTACTCTAAAGCTGATAAAATTCATTAAAAATTTAAAAACTTTTTTCTTGAACGTTAAAATTGAATTTTGATATAAAATACTATCAAAAATACCGATAACAAGCTCAAAAGCTTTTCCGAAGTTTTCTTAGCAATAAAACAGACAAACAGACTTTTTCTTTTAAAATATACAATTGATTTAAAAAATTTCGAAATTTAGAAAAAATCCTGCAAATTGGGATCCAGCTTCAAAAAAGAAAAGAAAAAAATAGACCATAATTAAGACTATTTGATACTATATTAGTCTCTATTTAGTGCTATCACTCTTATAAATAGTTTTAAAATTTAATTAAACTTAATATTTTTTTTAAGAAATGTTTGTAATAAAAACCCTTTTTCAAGATTAAGTGGTATTTTCAGTTTGTTACATATAGTGAAGGCCGAATGAAAGAGTTTAATTTTCTTTCGTAAGAATAGAACAGGAAAGCTACGGAAAGTCATTTTAATTAGTATTCCTTATTACGGCCAAAATAGTGTCTTTGTTTTTTTTCATGTTATGCACTGTGTATGTATATCTGACTATTATTATTCAAGATCAAAAAACACAAAATAATTAAGGGTTTATGTTATCGATGCCTTGTCTCATAAGTAAGGGATCATGCTTAGATTGAAAAATCCTTTTGTTTTTGTTTCTGTTTCAAAAAATAGGATAATACTCCTTAAATAATTAGAACGATGCCGAAGCCCATTTGTATGAAAAAGTTCTCCTTAGCTTCTTATATGAATGGCCCCTTTTTCCTCAAAGAGTGTAATCCGAAGGAAGAATTCGCTACAGGCCCAACATGAGTACAAAAACATTTGCACTAAACAAGAAAAAAATGGTGCAAAAGTTTGTCCCTCAAAATTAGTGATTGTTCCCTTGCCGATATGTTTTGTTAAATAATTTAGAAAAGAAAATTATCCCGAATTAGAATATTTACATGAAGTAGAAGAATGGTTGGATTGAAAAAGGAGAGAATGGTGACATGAATAATTCATTGCAACATGAATGATGTTTTGTAAAGGGAAGTGCACGAAAGCCCGTTAGATTCAACCCCAATTATAAACAAAACATTCAAAAATGTCTAAGAAAATCATCCATAATAAATTGGTCATTTTTTCTCTTATAGAGACTTATTAGTATTACTATTCATCATTTTCTTTATTTCGAATTTAGTAGAACTGAAAAAGAAACACTCCAGGATTTGACAAGAAGCTCTATAATTCTTTGAAAAAATAAAGAAGGAAAAAACGATCACAGCATGATGGATTTTATATTCCATTTTTCTTCTGCAAAAGAAAGTCACCTTTTATAAACGGAAGAAAAAATAAGATGAGCCCTTGGAAATTATTTCCCTTAAAAGTGATCCATGTCGCAACCTGTTAGCAAATTTTCAAAAAATTTGGGCCCTCTGTTCGCGACTAAGTTACAAAATTCAGGTCCTTAAAATCAACGCTTTCAATAAAAGGCCACAGATAAAAAGTCTTGAAATAAGGACAATCAAATATTCAAAAAAAACATGTTCCAGGAAAAAACAGGTTCTGTTTTGTAAAGATGAGGTTTGACTGTCAGAAGGGAACACTGTTTGTTTAATGTACTATTTGATTTGTTTATGCCATTATCGGCTTTTCATTGAGTAAAGTAAGGACCCATCACCGTAACAAAAAACCAATGCAAATATTGATTTTTGCTCCTTAATCGTAAGAGTCAATATGTATATGTTATGTGCGTAAAAACATGAAAATTGTTTGAGAAAGATCAAATTTTTATCAATCCTTTTTATTAAGAGATCTGATTGTCTAGATATTTATAGGAATGAAGAATTCCCTTTAAAAATGATCAATGTTCAACACCTGCGATCCTTTTGAGTAGATTTATAGATATTTTCTATTGTACATTGTACATTGTTATAAGTGTCAATGTTTGAGGATGAGTTGAGGTGCGCAATTTTGGTGCAGAGGTGTATCAGCTATTTTTATGTTATTTTTAAGCGTAAAAATATCTGCATTTGATCTGTTGCGAAATATCACACCGCAAATCTTCTTTAGGCTGAACACTCACAATAATGTACATTTTGAAATATGTAAATATAAAGCAACTAAGAGGATCAAAATGGTTCCAGTATAGTTTTAGGAGACTTTTCCCCCTTTTTCAGCCATTTGCAAAACAGTGAAAAGCAAAGAATTGAACAAAGAAAAGCATTCGACTTACAGGTTAAGGTAATATCTTTGGCAATTCCTTTCTTGATGGCTTGGTTAGATAATTGGGGATCTCTTGCTCGGTTCTTCAGCTTTCTACGATTCTTCTTACGATCAGAGGCTGGAGCTGAATCACACAAACAAAGCAAAACTGCCAATAAAACAACCAGTAAAATAAAATCTTTCAAAGTTACTGCCATTTTTTTTCTGTGTAGTGTTTGTATAAAAGTTCTCTTCTTGTCAATCAAGGGTAGGTAGTAAAATAAAATGTTATGTCTATAAATTCTTGAATTTTGTCATTTGCATTGTTGCATGTTGTAACCACTAGAAAAAGAAAGAAAATAACAAAAACATATCTAATAAGCTGCCAAAATTCAATTTCAAATCAAAACTTAACTTTTTTCTCAAATACAACATTATACCATATTATACCACCCTTATCCAATAATGATTTATAGAGAGAGAAAAAAACATATACCTTGTACGGTATAACGACAATATCATACATGTTATTACGAAAATTGTAGTTGGAGAAGTATATAGGTGTAGTTATTCATCATTAGTTGAACACTACGCGAACGGATATGAGAAAGAAAAGCTTTTCATATTATGTTTTTTTACTTCTCCACTACATTTACACTACATCTCCCGCGCTGGTCGACATTTTTTGTGAAATAATATAAAAAACTATATGTCAGCACTCAATATAATGAAAATCTATTACTATACATTTCTCTCCTCTCTCTCTTTATTTCAACTCAACAAAATTTTGTGAACAGAAATTGTTGAAAAAAACATTCCAGTGATCATAGAGCACAGCCAGATTTTTCCATTATCTGAGTTGAGAACTCAGCAATATAAATTAAAATGTTCAACGTCAAAAAAAACACATTTCTCTCACTCCGAACTTGACAATTCGAGCAGACTTAGCTCGACAATATCAATAAATGTGTATAATATGATTCAGCTTTACATCCAATATTTCGTAAAAATATGAATTAGCTTTCTCTCATGACAGTCCGACCATACATGAATAGTAAAATTAGAAATTAGGTTACTACGAGCAACACATCAATCGACAATATATTCGCTCCAGTCATTGATATTCTAACGTATTTTATCAACATCACAAACATTCAGTATCCAACAACTCTTATCACTACAAATCCTATCTAAAAACCCTTGTGTTAAAAATCTTATAACAGATACGAAATAGTTCTCGCGATTTTCTCTACATAGCAAAGATAACATTATTATTCAGTCACTCTTTTCTTTGAACCTCAAGTTCATGACAAGTAAGAAAAAAATGACATTACTTTTGTAATTTTCACAACCCTGAGAAAAACGAGTTAAAAACATTACTACGGCTTTTGATGGAAATCGTTTCACGTTGATATTAAAAAAATGTCTTTTTTCTCTGAGTTCCTCTCTCCGTCACATTCTACATACAATGTTTATCGTTTGACATCAATCAGTCAAGCGCGAGGGCGAGTTTTCCAAAATTGTTTCCTTGACCGGATGCTAAGAAAACTCGCGCGCGAGTTATCATTACTGTTTATTACTCGCCATTTTCTCTCACTCGCTTCTCAATCAAACAGTACAACACAGCTTTGCGGTTTGCTTGTATGAAAAAACTCTCGAGTATTTAATTCCAAAGATCCAAAAGATCAAGGCAGCTTAAGGTCTGCATGTGAAACACTAAAAAAATTCTTATAGCAATATTTCATCGTCTAGATGTCATTGCTCGAGCCTTTAACGTATAACTACTGAATATTTTCTTAGTATTAACTTCTATATATCTTTCATTTGAATAAACGAGGTGAAAATTGGATTGTATAAACAAAATCCCCCAAACCCATAGAAAAAGTCGAGGAAAAAGGGGTGAAAAAAATATTTTCAAATAAAGAGGTTTTAGAAAACAAACTCACTAACTTGATTAAAAAATTGTTTCCCTCAAAATTCACAGGTACAAAAATAATTCTTATCTAAACAGTCCATTTTGGAAAAGCAATCTTCCCAGCTGGAAACTTTTAACACTGGGTGAAAAGCTGTCTTTCCGAAATTTCCAAATTTTGAAAATCTCATGTTCCCAGAAATTTCCAATTTTGAAAGTGATATTCCCATTTTTTTGGAAATTTGAACTTTCAATTTTTGAGAATATCAGAAAGTTGATATATTTAGATCTTTCAAAATTTGAAATTTCATATTTTATGGTCTTCTTAAAAGTTCGGGAAATTTCATATTTTCTGTCGCTAGAAAGACCTAAAAGATGAATTTTCAGAGATTCTAAAAAATAAAAAGGCGACTTTTTCGATACCTTGGAAATGACTAAATAGCCGAAAATCCCAAAATTGAAAAGAACTGCAAAAATCACTTTTCCGATATTCCCCAAAGATTATTTTCTTCCAGGTTCAGAGCAGCCCTCTTTATAAGCATAGCGGTGGCAAAAAGTATGTATATGTTATGATATGAGATGCAAGGAGCACTTTTGAAGATCCGGGAGGCTACTCAGCCAAAAGAGGTGACCGATATGTGCGAGCCATAAGCGTACCTTTTTTTATACCTCAAAGTCCCTCAAAGGGGTACAAATCTATAGCTTACTCTCCCAAAGGGTCCCAAAATCACAGAAATGGAGAATATTTTTCTTTCAAAGGTGGGTCATGTCATGACTTTAGAAAAATTAGGAGCAAATTTTGTGAAAAACTCTCGAAAATTCAAAAGGTTTTCTCAAAGAAGGCTGAAACATGGAGCTTTAGTACAAAGATAAAAAGAGCACACAAATTAATGAAAGCAAAGTGTTTCTTTTCTGTTATTATTCCTTATATGGAAGTAATTGCTCTCTAAAGAATTTACTTTTGAACCACCTTTGTTATGACGTAAAGTTCCTTTATTTATTAGATTTGTTTATTATTTTCAACGAAAGAAACCGAAAGAAAGAAAATGTGTTTTATTATCTTAATTCAATAAACATTGTGTTGAGCTTTTGTACAGAAGAAAATAGCAAACCAAGTTTGATGCGTCTTATTTTTACAAACTTTTTTCAGGTAAGTCTTATCAATTTTATTCCATTCTTATCGCTTTTGAAATTTAAAAACAAGTTTTTCCATATAAAATTTTCCAATTGAAACCACTTTAGTCGGTCAAAAATAATTAATAAGAGAATTTATACAATATCTCTAGCCAATCAAATGCAAGTACTCAATCATGTGATTTTGAGCGGACATGTGGAAAGTTTTAAACGTTTATTTCATTATTTCTCTCAGATGAAGTGGTGTTGAGTTGAGTTTAGGTTGAACTTTTGCCTTGCAAAGTTATATTTCTTCATATTATTTAATGTTTTTATTTTGTTTTTAGAAAAAAATACTTGAAATGGAAACAAATTCAGTATTGACGCAACCATGGAACCATTCTACCTTCAAAATTGTTATCATCGTTATGTTGTTATTGTAGAAAGACTTTCAACTGAAGCCTTTGCTCAATGAAATCTTGTTGCAGTCGGTGAAGTAAATTCTTCTGGATTTCCAATGGAAAGTATATCAATGCACGACGCTTCAGAATGACAGACTTTATCGGTGGCTTGAAAACTTAAAACTCATCTTCTTCGCTACATACATATACAAAAATTAAACTCGGAAATGTAATAAAAATAAACGTGTAGGATGTGTAAAATAAATCGAGAATCACGCAGTTTTAATGATACACACAACTGATTATTATACACAAAATTTCGTATGTGAGGCTCTAATAAACCAATAAAGACTCGACAGGAATTGGATGGATATTGAGATGGGGGATTCGGCGGATTTTTTTGTAACATCTTAGCTTTTTTATTTTTGAAATGAAACATGTTACAATAAATATATAATGTACTGTATGGTAGAAGAATATATGAACATTTTGTCAAAGAAAATGTTACTTTCTTCTTATTTCAACATCTTTTTGTAGTCTTTCTCAAAGAAGATTTCATTGTCTTTTTTCAGATAGTAATTGAGTCCTTTTAAAGCTTTTGAAAACCTATTAAAGATGACCTTTAGATTGAAAAGAACACCAGGAAATTTGAGGTTCCAAAGATTTGGGAATTTAGCGAATGTCACATAGTGGCGTTTCCAAAGTTGGAAAACTTGACATTTCCATTCCTTAAGAAATTCCAAAAAAGATGAATTTTAAAACTTAAAAAAGATCAGGAAATTTGAAGTTTCAAAGTCTGGGAATTTAGCGAATGTCACATAGTGGCGTTTCCAAATTTGGGAAATTTGATATTTTCACTATTCTCGAAAGTTCTAAAAATATGACATTTAAAACTAATAAAAAATTCTGGAAATATGAAATTTCAAAGTCTGGGAATTTAGCGAATGTCACATAGTGGCGTTTCCAAATTTGGAAAATTTGACATTTCCGTGCCTCCAGAAATCCCAAAAAATGTGGAATTTCCAGACATTTTTTGGTCTTTTTTGGTATTTCCAATGTACTGGAAATCTCGCTTTTCACCCAGTGTAAACCAAAACTTTTTCATTATTAGAACCCCTTTTTCATTCACGAAACCACACAAAAACCGTCTGGAAATCATAAATTTTCCCAACTTCCAAAGCAAAACTGTTTCGATATATCTCCATTCAATGCCATATACTTAATGAAGTGGGGAGCTTTTTTCGCTCCCAGGTTTAAATGCATGTATCAGGGGAAAATAACACTATTCTAAAGGTTTTCATAAGACAATGGAAATTTGAAGTGTACGTATAAAACTGTAAACAGACAAACAAAAATAAATAAACAAACTCGAAAAACAAACAGCTACCCCGTTAACTATCCAAGAACTTACGGTAAAATCCCATCAGGTAAATTCCAAATACACGGTTTATAAGAACATCCAAAATTTTTGAAGCCTTCAGATGTTCTTAACTTTTTGGGTTTTAAACCTAAAAATGTTCTTGTTTTCCCCATTTTCCCAAAAAATCGGGTGTTTTCGAGTCTGCAAAGCCTTAAAATGTTCTTAACTTGATCTTAGCATTTTGGCCATTGAAGCCATATGTTCTTATATAGTTTGTTCTTATATAGTTTGTTCTTATAAATCCGTTCTTATAATCTTGAAATCCGGGACAATTTAAAGCTATTACGCTTTGCAGAAGAAGGTCAATCCTTTGTTCCAACTTGGAGAAGTCATTATTATTGTAACCATATAAGAAATTTCGAGCATGGTTTGCACAGAAGGGGAAATATTTCAGACCCCTTTTATTTACCCAAAAAATGACGCAACATTTAAAGGCGAATCGTGGCAATCTTTGCGAAAAACAACCAGTGGTGTTACCTTTCCAGAGGTACAGTTCAGAGAAAACTTACGAAGCTAATAATTCTAACTACTGTATGCCCGCGGTTATCTGTTCAGAAATTCCATTGTTGAACATTCTCTCTAAAGTTCCAAGTAAGCTGCAAACAATATGAGTGAAAACTGAGAAAAATTTCTAGTCAATGTAGATCTAGCCACTCTTTTAAAATTGCCCAACCAACCAAAAACCAACAGCTTGGTAGAACCCATCTGGAAAGTATATTCTGACTAACAGAGAAGAATTATGAAAGCACGTCCACGCGACTGAATCAACCAACCAGACATACTTCACTGCTGCTTTGCAAAATAACAAATGAAAATTTAACAGTTTATATTAATTCAATATTTTCTCTATTAATAAGTTTGATAGTGGAACCAAATTAAAACAGTTTGAAACAATAACAGTCAAAAAGAGACCGAACTAATTCAAAATCTATTTTTTTCGACGCACGCGAAAATTGAATTCTAATTAGCTCTTCCGTGAATCTTTAAAAAGATGTGATTCAATTAAATGCGAAATCAGCATGAAACACCCTTTGTCTGCAAACTATAGAGAGTCTTACAAATTTTTTTCTTTACGCTATTTAAGCGTGATTAAGGTCCAACAATAAATTGTTCACACCTTTTCTTTAGAAATGTAAGGAAGCGACAAATTTACAATGAATGTAAAACAAAATAAGCCGAGAGCGACCGCTTTAAAACAACGACAATTAGCGGAAGTACCAAATAATGACATGATTAACTCGAAAAAAAGAAAAAGCGCGAAAATGGAGTTAACACCTTCATTAGAGAAAATCTCTTTGTGTTTTACCGACAATGCTGACTCAGCAAACCATTATATAAAAAAAGAGCGCGCACCTCACAAGCCAGTAACAATAGGTCATTGGCGAGAGCCGAAGTTATTGATACCCATGTAAAGTTTAATCCAGTCACACTTGTTTAAATGTTCGAATATCGAAGAAAAAGGCCTGGGCACCACTCCTCCATTTTAGGGATAGTCAAATACAATTGACTTAAAAAATCTAAAGAACTTCTCCTGATTTAACTTTAAATTCTCTCTAAAGTAAAATACTGGCGATATAAAAATGTCTTTAATAATATTGAGGTTGTGAAGATTTTTTTATACCCTAGTTTGTTAAACGGTTTGACGAGTACGAACGGATACAAACTTTGCCAATGCGTGATTTCGCAGACCATTTAGCATAACATTTCAAGTGCATGGTTATGCAAAAATAAACAGGTTTTGATACCATCAAAAAAAAGAGGGTTTACTGCTCATTAAATGTTGAAAGTATCCGAAAATGGAATTTGAGCACCGAATTGACGTAAAGAAGAGCTTAACCCTTTTATAATAAACATTGAACGCAAAAAAAAAGGTAGCCAGATGAATTATTTTCCCTGTTGTCTCTTTATGTAATGCATTTTATGTATCTACAACCCCGAAATTTATGTTGAACGATGAAAAAGAATGCGGCTATCATATTTTGATTTTTCTCCACATGTTTCGGACTCGGTCCGTTCTCGAGGGAATGATATTTCTGTAACCCTGAAATTCATAGTTTCCAAAGAGTTAACGCCCAGTCAAACCTTATATGTAAAGGATAGTTCTCTGAGTGCACGTCTGACGATTTTGCAATGTTTGTATGCAGTGTATTAGTCATACCAAAAAGCAAACAGAATCAACAGACAACACGAGGATTAGATGAAAACTGACACTTTTCTTTCTACTGCTATCTAAAGAAGCAAAAAAATATCTCACTGCCAAGAAAGATGAGTACATAGTAATCTTGGAAGCAGTGGAAATTTCGCAGAGCTTTTTCTCCTCTTCTCTCTCAGAGCACCCTGTTCCAAAGAGTTTTGTTTACACAGTAAAAGGTATCTCTAGCTGGTTTAATAAGATACAAAACTGCTGTGCAGGTTGATAGGAAATCTCGATGCTTTTGATGAAATATTTTTCTAATTAAAAAGCCTACCGGAGAGCTGAACGTAGGTCTTGTTCAAATGTTCCAAAGAACAAAGAAGATTTATGGAGATAATAGAACATTCATTGAGGTAAAAGTTTATACTCCAGGAACATCGAGCTTTTTCCAAAAGGTTATCACAGTATACTTTTCTTATAAACAGCGTGATATATTAAATCGAAATCTTTTAAAAGAGGCAGCTAAAACACGTGGTTTTGCACAACACAAGTTTTTTTTTACCACAAAATTACTGAACATTGAAACCGCCAAAAGATTTCCCAGTCGTTGCAAAGGTTGGGAGTAACAGGCAAACATACTTTCAAGGTCACAACGATTTCCCCTTTTTCACTAGAACCCAGACCTTTACATAGATGCTGTTGCTAAAAGACAAAACAGAGGTGCCACTCCCTCTCAAAAAATCACACTAAACTCCTAACAATAAAGGGCAATAAACGACTGGTAGAGCAGATATCAACATCTGACAACTCTTTGACAGCAACGTAACACGTACTCTTTACCAACACGTCTCTGTGTGCGTCTAGACGAAAACATTATCAAATTACTTGAGCTATGTATTCTTTTCATCAAATAAATTGAAACTTTATCATTGATAAATGATGACTTGCCGTTTGTCTACAATAAGGACAACGAGAATAAAACTTGTACCGTTTTGATTGGATTACTACGAGTCTGGCATTTATCATCAGGTATTGTGGAGACCTCTTGCAATTATCTGAGAGACTGTTTCCTTTCTTACTTAAGGTCACGCATCTTGATATTTGATATAATTGAAAATGGAACGAGAAACTAAGTACATTATCGGGGAAAACTTCGTCGGGGAAAAATATTCGTCACTTGCTGGTAGTTGGTAAAAGCATTAAGGCTGGGGAAAATTTTCGTCAGGGAAAAATATTCGTCACTTGGCCGAAATTTCGTCACTTTTCCCCGACGAAGTTTTCCCCGATAAGGTAACTAAGTGCTCATCTTCTAAATATCTCTCAAGAAATGGATTATTCATGACCCTTCTTTGAATACTTCAATAGCTCAACAACTTAAATAAAAAGGCATACTCCATGGTCCAGTCCACCACAGCCTCGAATGGCATCGTCCATGCCTCGCCCCAGACCTCTCTGCTAATGCCAACTTGTTTACAAAAGAATAAGAGACATTTTGTAATTGTTGGAAGAGGCTATACTTACTGTATATACAAAACTGTTCATTGTGTATCTTGGAAAGAGGTTACTAAAATGGCTCCATCGGCCTTTTAAATGGTAAAAGTATCTTTCTTCACTTAGCAACAGTAACGTAATTAAGCAAAGAACTAATTTCCTGCACTTCACATATGAAATAAAAAACGAGAGTCGTTTTATCACTGAAAAATCAAATTTCAATCAATCAATCAATCAATCAATCAATCAATCAATCAATCAATCAATCAATCAATCAATCAATCAATCAATCAATCAATCAATCAATCAATCAATCAATCAATCAATCAATCAATCAATCAATCAATCAATCAATCAATTTGAGTGAATTCACTTTAGCATCTTTGGTACAATGTTTTCAAAACTAAACAGACTGTAGATCTCAATAGGGTGGGCCTTTTCAGCGATCAATAATTTCCGAAAATAGATTTAATCACAGTTGTATTAGAAAATTTGTTCAGAGTTTGTTTAGATACGTCGTCGGGAGGTCAGGGATCAATTAAATATTCGTACAACTACTTGATCATTGACGAATGACTGAGTAAAAAAATGACTGAATGAATGGATGAATGCCTGAGTACCATTTGAACTTCATGTTTGAAAACTTGTAACAGACTCCTCCCTCTTTTTCACTTAAGGCAATCATCTAAGTACGTGAAAAGTATTTTGTTTGTACAAAGAAGAGAAGTTGTGAAAGCTAGGAGAGAAGGTGAGAAGATGAGTGAGCAAGTTGTTTACAAGTATCAAATTTTCCTCTCTTTTCTTGATAGAGGATACTATCAATGAAACATTTAAAATTGCTATTTTGTTGCTTTATTATATTGGTAACCTCATACATTTGCTGTTCATCAACACACCATAGAATAAGAACATCCAAAGTTTGACCATAAAATGGAAAGATCAGAATGGGAAACCCATACAATTCCTTATAAAACCTTTTTTTATTAAAGTATCTGCATGAGAATGAAGCACAAAGAGATAAGAACAATTTATGAACAAATTATGAACAGTTATAAACAGCCTTGAGCCTGAAATAATGACATAGGTAAAATTTATAGAAATAGGGTACAAGGCTCCGAGAGTGGCTCAATTTTGCCCTAAAAATAAGAACAATTTTAGGCTCGAATTTTGAAAAATTTATAATAGTTCATCCTCAGCAAAAATTTACAAGTAAGCTACAAGAACAAAGATGAACCAGTATCATCTCTCAAAAAACTTGGTAACCAAGCCCGAGTATGTCACAATGAAATCAGTTCATCTATTCTCTCTCCTATATCAAAAGCATGTGATCTGAAGGTCTTGACTGTACAAATCTGACATCATTACAAAACATAAGAACTACAAATGAGAAATTTTAAGCTCTCATATAAACATATAAGCTTAAAACAGGGAAGGATTAGGTTGAGTATATATTTAGGTTTTAATATCACATAAAAAAGTAAATAAAAAGTCTGAGAATGACTAATTAAGAACACTCTCTAATGAATTACGCTTTTAAGATTAATTTGGTGACGTCATGTTAAATAGAAAGATAATTAACGAGGAATAAATAAATAAAAAGCGGCCTTTGTGATCTGTCTTACACGTTTTTTATATAAGAACAAACTATTTAAGAACATAAACCTTCGATGGCCAAAATATCAAGAACAAGTTAAAGAATATTTTAAGGCTATGCGGGCTCTTAAACACCGAATATCTTAGGAAAAAGGGCCAAAATACTGACAAAATGTTGAAATTAAGAACATGTTAAGAACCTTTTAGGCTTTTTAAAACTAAAAAAAAAAACTAAGAAAGTTCGAAGGCTTCAAAAATTTTGATATTTTTACAAGAAAAAAAAACGTGTACATTGGTCAATTTCTTTGATCCGATAATTCAGCGAGTTGGTATAAAAAATGTCGGTTTATTAATTTGTCTACTCTTTGGATGCATAAAATTTTGAATTTCCTGATTAAGTTTAGATATAGATGTCTATCATTTATTTATAAGAACAAGAAAAGCTTATGTGGGTTTAACCCGTCTAAGTTCTAGATTTGCTAGCAAAGTTAATTCTGATATTAGCATACGTTTAGCAAAATGAAAATCTGTAAAACCTTGGAAAGAACTTAAATTTCTGACAAATTGATAAAAATAAACCTACATTTTTTTCCTGAAAACGTGATTTCACAACACAAACAAACAACAAAAAGAATTTGGTTGAAATAAAAAACCCGACATTTTTGATCATTTATCACCAAACGATGAACGAGAAAAAATTTTCGTTTTCCGACAACCGGGAACCGACTACCGACAAATGCTTTCGGAAATTAATCGAAAGCCGAGTTTCCTTGGAAAGAAAAAATACATTTTAGGAAACGATTAGTTCCATTTAAGGTGCTTTTTTCTAAGATACAATCCTCATGTCTAGATTTGAATTGAGCACATTGTCTTTCCTGGTGTTATTTGTCCTAGGCATATTTTCTGGCATTTTTTTATACATCCTTTCTCATACATGAAAGGATATTGAAGAAAGTAACATCTCATTATTTTTACTTGATTGCGATTTACTTTACGAGTCTTAGAATCGTAAAACATCATCGACTCATAAAACATTATAAAAACTCACAAGACTGGGGAGACTTGATGGATGACGCAACCTTGCCTCATTGTAATGTAAGCTTCACTGAATTTAGTCAATATCAACGGCATCAAAAAAGCACAACTTTAACGTCAACAATTTTTGACAGGTCATAACACAAGCTACGAAAGACTATGAAAGTGGTCGAAACCTTCTCCATCCCTCATTGGTACAAGGTGTTGTATATTTCAAAATTTACAAATTATAAAAATCGACTCTCTCGTTTCTTGCACCTGTCACCTGCTGTCACTGAGAATGCAGATCAGAGTTCGCATTTCCACTAACTCCTTAGACTTCTTAGACTAGCTGCGGTTTTGTAAAGATCTGCAATTTATATTAGAGTTCGCAGGAAAACAAGTCTAGATATAAAGGCCAAAACAATATAATCATGTTACAAAAACTACTAGTAATCATGTCTACATCGAGAAAAGGGACAAAGTTGTTTGAGATGAACGAGGTAAAGTGTTGAGAGATTATCGAGACAATCTGAAGACTGATGGATGGAAAAGTGCATGCAAGAACATTCACTCTTGTATTAGAACAATTCTTATAAGGAATAATGAGGCTCAAAAACAGATAGGAATAATTCCAAAACAACACCATAGCCTAGAACAGTTCCGTTGAGCAAACAACTTGTCAAAATTGGCCAGGATATATGGTTTGATAAAGGTTTTCACTGTAAGAGTGTAAAATATAAGAAAAGTTTCCTGGGCAGCATTTCAAAAAATTGCGCCATTAGTTTAATTCTTAGCTTTCGTGCATATGTTACATACTTCAAATTAAAAGGGAAAAATGCTTTTCTCTAATCTGTGCAGATTTCCCTTGGAGAAAAACGTTGAAAGAGTTTGGTTATTTCACAACTTTCTATTTCATCGGGAATTCAAAAACTCTTCTATTAGACTTTTTGTAAAACAACCCTCACAGATCTAGTAGGATTTTCTCAGTCAGTTAGGGTAAAAATAACAGACCAAAACTCGATGGGGATTGATATTCCCATGTTTTTTATTGCTGGGGATTTGAATTCCATTGTTTTCGAGCCAGAAAATTCAGAGGGGATGGAAAAAATAGCACAATATGATTTTGCAGTGAGGATTTGCATTATATGATTATTTTCAGCGGGACAATTTTTCCAGTGGGAAGGGGTACCAATTTCTCAATTTCCGAGATAGATTTTCCAAGGCTTTCTTTGTCTGTCACTTTATAAGACACAGTTTTACAAAATATCATTAAAAAGGAACTAGTAAAAGTTTATATCATTAATTGGTACATATAAAAGGATGGTTTAAAATCATTTCAAGAATGTCCGGAATTCGCTGTGAGATGGTTTTGTATAATAATGAGGTAACTATGTGATTCAAGTTGGTTTGGATTGTCCTCGTACACAAAACGACACAAGCAGCTGTGTTTTTGTTTTGTTTTTTCATACCATTTTTGGTAGTTTTCATAATGCCAAAATTGCACATTTTAAATGTTCATTTGCACTAACTAGAGAGTGTGCGAAAAGCAAAAGAACTCATCATTATTACCCATATTTCCCGTAGAACTGACATTGAAAATCTCTTTATTAAAAGCATCCAAAATTTTTGAAACCTTCAGATGTTCTGAAGTTTTTGAGTTTTAAGCTTAAAAATGTTTTATAAGTTTTTATTTTGAAAGTGGATGTTTTAAAGTTCACAAAGCCTTAAATTGTTCTGAACTTTTTCTTCATATTTAGGCCATCGAAGCTTTATGTTCTTATGAAAAAGGTGTAGTGGAAGAATCAATCTTACAAATGCCACCTTTACTTGTTTACAATGACTCACTTAACCAAACTTTTCACCACAACTAATGAAGAGGAAATGCGCATTTCCAACCAAATGTAACGATCTGTTTACCTTCACAATATTTTGCAATTTCGTGCATATTCTTTTGCATTTTTTACCCAAAATGCCGTATTAGTTCACCGGGGTCCTAAAAATTCCTGAAGTGGCACGCGTTCGGTTTGGGTAATCAAAGGTACAATCCTGGATAGAACTGTTTGTCTACTCCCTCTCCTTCAATATCGATGTTTATGGTGGAGACTTGAGAATGTGAAAAAATTCATTTCAAACAATTTTTTTTTTGGGGGGGGGGGGGATAGGGGGGAGGTTACTTGCCGGTGGAAAAGTGTGATAGGATAGGACACCCGTTCTCACCAAGATTGTGGATAGATATCTTATGCTACCCTGATCCTACCAAGAAACTTGATCTCACAGGCCTAAATTGTACGGGAGGATTAACAAAGTCCAAGTTTTTCATTTCATTTTAAATCATGCAATGCGAATTATGTTTGGTGTAAAGAAATCTACTCCGATTAGTCATCGCTTTAAAGATATCGGCGCTCTTAGTATTTACCAATTAAATATTCTGCAAACAATATCTTTTATGGGTAGTGTCAAAACGAACACCTGCCCAAAGTCTTTCTTAGATCAATTTCCGAAAATTTCACACAAATACCAAACAAGGTATTCAAAAAACGCTTTTAAGATCCAAGGCGCGAAATTATCCGTAAAAAGATTTTCAATCAAATACCGGGGTCCTTTCATGTGGAATAATGTGCTTAACAAAGAACTCAAAAAAACCTGCACTGAAAAATCTAAATTATGTTTCAATAAATCTGTCAAACAATATATCATGAACCTTGACATTGAAAGATATTTTTAATTCTTTTACTATAACGTCTGATCTATTACATATATCTCTATTTTTTTTTTTTTCTATTTTTCATATATACATATATACTCTTTAATATCTCTCAATTTTCTCGCTTTATTTAGACTGCAAATAAATAAACTTCGCTTCAAGGGGATAGGTGAAAAGGCAGTGTCTTCTTCTAACTCCTGCGAATATTTTTAGTTTAGGAATTTTTTTCCCTTATCTCTATTTTTAGCAACATTACCGTGTACAATTTTTATATCTCTTTATCAATGCAAATACTACTACGAAAAAAAAAAAAAAAAAAAAAAAAATCATTGCTGCAAATTCAAGATATTCTGAACCAAGAGGAGTAGGATTTGGCTTTCAATCCTTCCCTTTCGATCATGGAAGAGCGAATTCAATTCTAAGACAAGTGCAAGAGGAAGAGGGAAGATGAGATTCTGATTCCCCAAAATGGCATTAATTATGACAAATATGTCATCGGTTACAATTAAGAAATGACAGCGTCCAGTTAAAATGACAAATCATTGTGTTTTACGGTAACATCAAAAGTGGTCAAAAAGGCGACTTTCTGTGTATGTCGTTAATGGTTAGAGGTATTTCATATCTGTCTAGGCTTGTATCAATTTGATAAAAAGTCTCATGCGAAAATTACTGACCATTTTGACTAACAAATGACATTTCAATTATACTATTATACTATTTTAGAATGGAATTATGAACCTTTTAAAGTCTATTTTAGATTTCCAATTTCCAATGTCAAACCCAAGACTAGCCAAATATAGTCCCTGATCCCCACAATCTCCCAGTCCAAATTAGAAAACCACACAATTTTAAGTTACAAACAGTTAGAAAGTCATCGACTTTGGAAAAGCGATATTTTCCATTCGTTTATTCCTACTTGCTAAACCGTGTTGTTACTGAGACAGGGGTGGATTTTAATCATTTTAATGTTTCTCCGAGGTGCAAGCAAGTAAACAAACAAAACTTTTAGCCTTCTAGTTTCAGAACAACAGTTTCAAGAGGGGCATGACTATTCTCGCATGTTTATTTCACCGAGGGGTAAATCACTTGAAAAAAGGTGTACGATACTTTTTGACTTTTTGAATTTTCATTTGACTTTTTGACTTTTTTTTGACTTTTTTCAAACTTCCATTTGTACTTTTTCCCGACAAAAACGCCCACCGCCTTCAGGCGCCTAAAATTTTCCGCCCAAATCTGTCCAAAAACGCCAACCGCCCATAAATTATGCTCCACCCATCCACCCATTCAAGAAACTTTTTGACTTTTTCAAGACTTTTTTTTGACTTTTATTTGACTTTTTGACTTTTTTCTAAGAATTTTTGACTTTTTCTTTGACTTTTTCTTTCACTTTTTTTTGACTTTTTGTAGAGGTGTACGATAATTTTTCGAGTGATTTACCCCTCGTATTTCACCCCCTTCTGTAATGAAATCTTAACCCCCTTTTTATAGAAAATCCATTTTGAAGGAAACTCGCTCTATCTGCCACCAACGGGATCAAAGAGTACAAAATGTATAAAGTCTTGAGCCAACAATTTCACAAGAAAACAATATAACTAGCGTTTTTATCAAAATGATACACTTTTGTGTTTTGGTGGTGAATATTTTAACTTTAAAATAGACTGTGACCATTTGTATATGACCAGATTGACCAACATTTCCAAACACCCCTTTATTTGACCTCCCCCCCTACAAAGGCCCCCCAAAAAATGGCATTCCCCTATAAAAAGAAACGATACCCAGATATTGAACGAAAAAAAAGCTCCAAAACTAAAAACGCGATAAAAATATGCAAGAACTTTAAAAAAATTCGAAAACGCAATACAACATACTCGATCGCCAAACTTGGAGATAGAGAAAGAGAATTATGGAGAACTGTGTGATTGTGGGAGAATAGAGGAATCGTGTCGTGGGTAAAAACCAAGCTACTTCTTCCTTATATGAAACTCATTAGGAAATCAGATATCAGATAAAAAACTTGGAAATGGAAAATCATCAAATAGATAAGATCCACCTTTTTGACGTCACCAAGAGATGGGTAACCACGGTTACATTAAAATATTGGCAGATCATAGGTTATTTATGAGATATTGCGTTATCGGTATCAATCAAGCACACTAATTGAACTTTAAACGTGGTCGAAAAAACCCTTAACACTAACAGATTAAGCAACTTTCTCTCCAAATAATGGAAAAAACGTTGTGGCGAGGGGGGGGGTTGTTCATCAATTTCCCAAAAAGCTTGTGAATTTCTTGAGTCTGCTTTGAAAACATTACAAACCTAACACTGGGCAGCCAAAAAAGGAGAGCGAGGGTTCGAAATGGTTATTAATAAAGGAACCATTTAAGTCGCCCACATAAATATCCTAACATGAGAAATTATCATACCTCTATCCAAAGACATTTCACTCCCATGAACGTCACACACGATTGATCGATAATGAGATACCATCATTCATTGCACAAAATTCCATATCTAAAGTAAAAGATTAAAAAAACAGTCATGGGAAAATAGGTAAGGTTTGAAAGTAAGGGGGCAGTATCCACCAGCGGACGTTCTTTTTTACAGGTCACGAAAAGACAAGGGTGTCGCATCGCTTGGGTTATTTTTTAGCAAGGATTTTAAATTCTCAGCTCTGATCGGTTTTAGAAGATGATAAAAGTTCGCATGTAATTGTTTGCACTTGAGTGACTAAAGGTAAAGCAAGAGATAATCTGACCGTTAATTCGACATAATCTCATAATCATACCCGTTTTATACCAGCGTCATATATCTACATCTTATCAGTCATTTTAAAAGATGGTAAATACAGATCATTTTTGGCATTTTGAATACAGGATGGATTCGTAACTATTGAATGAAAAATTTTGAAAAATGTTTAAAAAAGTCTATGCTAGTCCGCATATACATTCCCTCGTCGAAAAAAAACATCTTCAGCGGATGATTTTGACTTGCGATGAAAAAAATGAATATTTTTTTACTGGACCAAAAATGTTGAATACTTTTCTGAAACTTTGCTTACTTCAAATATGTTTTCAGGTTTTTCATATCTTTCTTGAAGCAAAAGTCCAGCCCTCCAAAGCAGGGAGAAAATGGCGGGGGAAATGGACCTACTTTGAAGGGATGTGACCCAATTTACTTTTGTCCCGCTTAGTGCTCGTTGTGGGTCCTGTAAAGCTCGAAGGATCTGCTTATTTTATTGTGTCGCTTTCCTGCAAAATCTGATATAGAAAGCACGACATAAAAGTAGAATTTCAAAGATGTACCCCGTTTCTTAAAATTTAAAAGTTTTACCAACCTTTTCTCAGCGTTTTTTAGAGGTACCTGAGATTAGATTTCACATCTTACTTGTTTCTTTCTTGCTGTTTCTTGGCAAGGTCCAATAAAGGTTTGATGAAGTGATTGATGAATTGCATAATTCGAAGCATAAACCAAAAATGACTAGTCTCATAATGCTAACCTTTGATGTTCTATTTTTTAATTTTCATCTTTTGTCTCCTATAAATTAATAAAAAACCGAAAATGAACATGTTATAGGGTAAGCCTCTTAGGCTCTTCAATGCATATTATTTATCAAGTGACTATTTTTTATTTTGACATGAAAAATGTTTAAATTAATTACAGTAACGGGGACCCCGGAGACCGTGTATAATGTCTAGGGAAGGATTGACATGCGCAAGGCATCATGATGCAAATAGACAATATGTATACCCTGTATGTTCGAGCAGTAATGGTACCTTTTTTTTACACCAGACCACCATTGAAAGAGTCCCACGAACAGAAAAATAATAATTTTTCTCTTAAAGGATCATGATTTCAAAAACCCTGACATGAACCAACATTTAACGAAAAACTTCCAAAAGTTTTGGAAAGAATCTCTCCAACGGCACAAAAAACGTCAACATCACTTTTTAAGGGGACATTTTCTACGCAAACCTGTCCCATATAGATGGGTCTTAATGACCTTTCAGTGTTAATAAATACTATTTTTCTTTTATAAGGACAATGACGATAAGACAATTTAAGAACAGCGCTGAGCCTCGCATTACACAATTTCAAGCAATTTAGGGGTCAAAATAGTAAAAGTTGGATACAAATCCTAAAATACCTCACTTGTACCCCTATGAATAAGAGCAGGATAGAACAGTCGAGCCTCGTTAAAAATTTACTGGTTCTTATACAAAAATGTTTAAGTTACATCACAAAAGCATCTCTTTGTAAACAAAGTAAGTCAACAACATCAAAATACCGAAAAAAACAAGTGATGACATACCATGGTTTTCTTAATAAGAAAACAAAAATAAATTGAACATTGAAATTGGACACACACCATGGAGGTTATAAGAAGGAAGAAAGACAGAAGATATGAATTCTGTTCATGAAAAGAATATATAAGCATTTTTTCAATTCATTATGGTAGCATTCTTCATTCAATCTGAAGGGATTTAGAATTTATTCCATGTGCTTTAATCTCAGACCATTTGAATTCAAGGGACTCCATCTTAGCACTTCAGGAAGGACTAACTCTCATTTTTATATCTTCTTATAAAAAATGCTCAGGTCACGAGATTCAAAGATCTGATAAAAAAGGTTGTATGTATGTATACCATGTCTCTGATGTAGGTTTTTTGTGTTATGGAATCCTGAGTTAAAACATGAGAAACGAGATGAGGGTTTTAGTAGGATTTCTGTTTTGCATTTGTGTTGGGTTTTCATTTTGTATGAAAGATGATGAATCTATACCAACATATTTCAGGTATTCCTATTAGATTTTTTCATTGAGGATGAACAGAAAGGGCTCTTCCAGAAAATATTCGTACAATAGGGGTGGAGGATATAGTGTCCAGGGGTTAGTGATCTACAAAATTTTGCCTTGTCCGGGTAAATTTGCTCTGTTTGGGGGTAATTTTGCTCTGTTTGAGGGTAATTTTGAATGTCCAGGGGATTAACTGATCCTTGTCCTTGTCAAAAGTCACAATGTCCGGGGGGTTAATTTCCAAAAAATGTTAAATCCTCCACCCCAATATTCATCTATTTTTCTGGAAAAAAACACTGAATAATCTCCACCAATAGTGTAGCTTCAAACCTCGTATATGGCTCTAACAGTGGGTTTGCTCTGTTGGAAAATTCTTAGCCTCGGCTTGCAACAAACAACAAGAAGATTTATACTAAAAAATAAAGTAGAGGAAATTCCGTCTAGTCATATATATGGTCTAGTTGATTTTGAGCTAATTGTGATTGAAAATATGAACACGCCTTCTTTCACTCATTAGAAAACTAGCTGACAATGGCAAGCTCATTGATCGTGGTAGCAAGCAATACAACCAAGACATTCCCAATAAGTTCGTCACTAAAATCTCTAGAAAGGATGCTAGCAGTGTTTCCTTAAAAGTGTATCCTGAGGTAGCTGAAAACGGTGGCCTTGTTGCCGTCAATTGGTATGGCGTCGCGGAGCCGAATGAGAAGGATTTCATCTCTTTATATTGCCCAGATGATGACAACCCGAAACATTACCTCGATTATTTTAACATTGATGTTTCGGTATCATGGAAAGCAGGTTTTGGAGAACACTTTGTTCCTGTTTTTAATATGAGAACTAATTGTGTATTCAAATATTTCCGTTGGGTGGGCGAGGCTGGTCAACTGGCAGCCACTAGTAGTGTAATCACTTTTCGTGGAGGACCCTTGGCTATTCATCAGATACATTTATCATTGACTGGTGATCCTACACAAATGAGAGTCATGTGGGTCTCAAGCAAAGGTAAGAAGAATACACAAAAACAAAGGGGAATACACGTTTTTTTTTTTAAGAAACTAGTTTTCCCAAGCAGCCTCAATGTTTCTTAAGAAATCGGCCTTTTGAGCCTTAAATGTTTCTTACATGTTTCTAAACTTTGTCAAGCTTAAAGGACGCATGTCGATAATACAATAGTCTAATTGACTAATCTACGGTACTTTCCTATCTTCTCTATTGATTTTCTGACTTTCTCAAGTGTTTCTAACTGTTATGTATGTATATTTCTGGAACCTTGATTAGAAGGCTAAAAAAAAAACGAATTAAAAAATGCTATTTTCTCATTCTCAGCCTCAGAATGTTTCTTAGTTTTTAGGCATTCTGAGCCTCATGTTTCTTAAAAGTGTGTTTCTTAAAAAAAACAAAAAAAAACGTGTATTAAACGATCGCCTACTTTGGTACGTCATGACTACAGGGTGAATTAGTTCCGTGTGAAAGTGCCGGTATTTTATGAAAAGTCAAGAGAAATCCCTCGCCCTTCTAGAGCATCAAGAATCACATACAAATGACATATAAAATAACTGAAAATACATAAAAATCTTTTCTAACCATTATAGCCCAAGAAGTCATCGTGAATTATGGAACTACGGAAAGTTTGGGACAAAAAGAAACAAAGTTCACTTCAAACACATACAAAGCTGGAGACTTATGCCATTCACCGGCTAATGATACTGGTTTCTGGGATCCAGGCTATATTTATGATGTCTTGTTGACGGGACTGGAACCAAACACTAAATATTATTACACCATTCAAAATGAACAGGTAAAGAGGAATTATATAATTAACCAATTAAGTGCCACTAGCATCGTACGAGATCGCACAATATCGATCGGTCCTTTACCAGTATATATCTGATGGTTGAGTGATGACATTTAATGTTAAGCAATCCCCTTCTTTCATTCTTCGTTCAATTCAAATATAGCCGAACCGGATTGCTGTCGACACCGTGAAATTAATCAAAAATCCTTTAAATGTCCTACGTGTAACTAGCTTAATCACATAAAAAGAGCGAGTCTGTGGGAGTGAATGAGCGAATGAGTGACTGAAGAAAGAGAATTAATGGTTGTATCAAATTTACAAAGTTTTCGCCAGCAAATGCATGTTTATTAAGCCTCAAAGCATAATCATTAGTCCTCCTTTAACATCACTTCTTTCAATTTTATTTTAACACATAGAATACAAGTTCAATCCGTTCCTTCATGACAGCCATTCCAGCCGGTGATAAAACACCGTACAAATTTTTCGCTTATGGTGATCAAGGCACAGATAACGCACCACAAGGAAAAGCAACAGCTAAAAATGTCATCTTAAACCTTCAACAAGATGAAGACTTTCGATTGGTTTTCCATAATGGTGATATCTCTTATGCTTTAGGATATGTATGTGCTTTCTCTTTCGGAATTATGATATGCACCATTGCAATGTCTTCCACGGACCCAACAGATGATTGGTTGTAAGTGACGTATTGACTGATTTTACGTCACTTGCGACCAATCAGCTGTTGGGTTTGTGATGTTGTCAGAAGACATTGCAATGGTGAATATCATGAATTCAATGCTACTTCTTGTAGATCCACTAATTCCTTATAAGTACATGGCGTAACTGACTGTAAATGATTTCGAGGAGAATGTTAATTTTAGATTGAAAGGAACTAATCTGTATCATAGACCTCTAAAAAAGCGTTGAAGTACAATTTAATGCTACACTTCTCTAAATGAACATTAAGCCATTTTTGTTCGCCTCATAAGAAGAGAGGTGGGGAATGTGAACCAATTGTCTATATTTATCCGAAGGCGTACGTTTGGGATCAATACTTCACACTGATAGAACCATACGCGTCAAGACTTCCTTACATGGTTGGCATTGGTAACCACGAATATGATCATACTTATGGAGGTTGGTAAACACAAATCATTCTTTCAATGAATTCTCTCTAGAGGTTCTTGAACGAAAATCTCAATAAATAGTCAGGATATTGCTGGAGTCCCCCAGCGGTTTGTGTGGTAGCGAGATTGGTTTTTTTTTCTTGTGTGATTGCGTGAGAGACAGAAAATTAGAGGCGTGATAGCTATGTTTCACTGTTTTTTACGTAATGAACAGATTTTGGCGATTTCTATGTTCATGGGGACCAAAGGCGTGAAGAAAAACGAACTCGCTTTTTTGGTGAGATTCATGAATACATAACTAGGCGGGAAGACTCGTAGCGATTATTTTCTAGATATAACAACACGAATGGAACTACTACTACTACTGGACTACTAGTCTACACAATAGACAGCTCTAGGCTTTTACGCCTTAGTTTTACGCTCAAAACAAAGGAAGATATGACGTAACCTATTAACTACTAACTCCATGAAGACTGTTCTCCAAAAATTTCAAACTTTTTCATTTGACCATTAGGTGAGCACGATCCAAGTCATGCAGAAGGAGAAGGCTACCATCCAGCCTGGGGAAACCTTGGTGATGATTCAAATGGGGAATGTGGTGTACCAATGTACCATAGATTTCACATGCCAAATACTGGGAACAAACTCTGGTGGTAAGAGAAAAATCTTTCTTTCGTGAATAAGAAATGAGAGTATGGGTAAATTGCCTCTGTTTGAAAATCATGGGAAACTTTCATCCGAAAAGAGTGTTCGTCTTGAAATAAACAATACCCTCTCTAAATATATCACATTAATCTTTGTCAAGCCGTTATGACCCCCATTTAAATTTAACAACTCAACAAAGCCTTCATTAAAAATCTTTTTAACAGCAAAACAACCACGATTAAGACTGTGGTGTGTAAACATATCCTCTAAAAAAGGTCACACTGCATTGATCTCTCATGAATATCTTTCAAACAGGTACAGTTACGACTACGGTATGGTACATTTCATCATGATGTCAACAGAACACGATTTTTCACCCGAATCTCCACAATACACATGGCTAGAGAAAGACTTAAAAAGTGTGGATCGGACCAAAACACCATGGATCATCATCGGTGGCCATCGCGCGATGTATTGTAGTGCTTTGATGCCAGGTAAGGTGTTTCTATTTGACTCTTCCAGAAGAAAATGTCCCCTTGGACATGGACATCATCTGGACATGGACAATACATCTTGGACATGGGAGTTAGCATCACGCAATATGCATATTACATTATGCCAAGTTTGAGTCTTCATAAAACAACAGTCAAAGTATTCATAATTGATAAGATATTGGAAGGTATTTAGATGGAAATTTTTGCGTAGATTTCAAGAGTTTTATATGAATTTCTTGTAGAAGGTCTAATTTTTTAAGTGAGGTAAAGCCGAAAATATTGCATACCCTTTTGGTTTCACCAACTCTCATGTGACACATTGTTATGGTTAACCTTTTTTATATATTATAGATGACTATGTGGTGTCGTTGAACATGCAACGTTTATTCGAAGATTTGTTACACAAGTACAATGTAGACTTGGCATTCTGGGCTCACTATCACTCATATGAGCGAACTTGTCGTGTGTACAAACAACAATGCAGCAAAACTGAGGGTACAGTCCATATGGTGATCGGTGCAGCTGGTCGATCAACAGATCCTGATGCTTGGTTGCCGAAGCCCTGGTCAGCATATCACTACGTTGATTATGGTTATGGCAAAGTGGAAGTGGTTAATAGTACAGCTTTGAAATGGGAATGGGTGCTCAATAAATCTGGACAAGTTTTCGATACGTATTGGCTTACTAAATAAGACTCCGCATACCTTAAAGGGAATAGCGCTATACTTATAGTAGGGGTCGGAGTTGCTGGTAGTTCCATGGTATACTCTGAAATACATGCTGATGTCAGCCCGAAAGCTGATTGGCTTAACCGACAGTTATACGTGGTTTGAGAGTATAGCTAAAACTTTGTTATGTTTTCAACAGTAAACGAAAGTGAATGAAGACAAAATGTAAACAAAAAGATTGCAAAGAAGTTTTCGAATAAATTCACAATAGAATGTCTTCATTTAAAAATAGAAACACTCGATTTCATTCAAAAGAAAAAGACATTCTTTTTTTCTTTCAGTTTTATGTAAGTCTTTTTGTGTTGTTGTTGAACATTATAGTAAATTATATTCACTTTTTTGAATATATTTTTTGAAATAAAGTCACTTTTGGTTTTTGTTATGATCCAGCACTCCTAAATACTCCTCCGTATGGGTGTTTGTGCCAATGCTAGATCAGCATTTCATAAATATACCATGCGTCGTTCCCTTTAAGGGAAGAAACTTTCACGGAACAAATTTCTACGGAATTTAATTTCGCGGTTTTTTGACAAATCCACGAAATTAAATTTCGCGAAACACAAATATTCTCAGGATTTAAAAAAATCACCTCTAAAATTGTTGTTTTTAGGGCAAAATAGGTCATTTTGTAAGCAAAAAATTCTCTCAATCCACAAAATTAAATTCCGCAAAAATTTCTTCCCTTAAGGTAATACCTGCCCTTTTTAAATAGAATAATTTTAATATATATTTTTTAAATCGAATTTAAATAGTGATATTAGTGGTTATACAATAAAAACAAACGTAGAAACTTTAAGTACTGGACAAAAGGTTTCTTCATTTATGCATAATGCCGCTCTACCAATTTTGGTATGGACAGCTCAATTACATTAATGGTTTAAAATATTTTGATTAATAATTAGATTTATAATGAATTTTGGAATAATTACCACATGACCCAAATGTAAAACTGAACACAAAAAAGACAAAACAAAAGAATTTATTATTACAGAAAATATAAAATATATTTTTGATTTATCATAATTCTGATGTTGTATTATTTACATTATAATTCAACAGTACCATGACGACAATCTGTCTACGAATTGATAGTTTATTATCGTGACCAAGATCTCCATACTTCTCAAATAGGGGTCAAAGTAATCCCAGAGCATTGAAGATTTTCAACTGTTTATAACATTGTACATGAAAAATCGTAAAAATATTTTTCTTGTTTTGTTGTTGGTGCCAGTGTTAAGACAGCACAGCGTAAAGTTGTGAAAAAAATTTCGAAATCCATTCCAAATAAAAAACATCAAGAAATTAAAAACCTATTTCACCTTTTTCTCGTGTGAGAATTAGCAAGTGTAAATTCATCATGTTTACTTAGCTGTGGGCCAGAGAAACCTATATCATCTGGAGTGTTTGAGAATTTTGACGATGAAGGTGGCTTTGGATCGTTTCCTGGTGTCTCAGGATGTGATTTTGACATTGTATTGAAGATAGCCATTGCCTAGAAAATGAAATGGTGTTGCAAACATTAAGTGAAACTGACAATAATTTTTACTTGTTTTTTATTATTGCACAAGATATGGATTAGCAAATTCCAAGAAATTATCAAAGGTTCATGTCCCTGGATGAACTTGGTCCTGTAAGGGACACGATTTGAAATCAAACATTTCAGATTATTTTGTTCTGTTTTGTTACAAGTCAGGCGGTTTTAGCTTCCCGGTTTTCTAAGGGTTTATCTTAACCCTGTGATAAATCATATTATATAACAATTAATATTATAATAAACCCTTGAGTATTATCAATCTTATGGTTGAATCTAGTGGGAATTAAGTGACCACACTAAACCATTAGTGCAGTACTCAAGTATTGTTTAGAAAGACAATACTATATCCTATGAAACTTACTTGGGCGACCATAGATGAGGCGTCACCGACATTGGCCGGTAGCACAACTGTATTTGTCGTCTTCGCCAGATTCGAAAATGCTTGAATATACTAGATAGAAAAGAAGAAGGACAATTTTGAAAAACAAAATGTTACTACTTCATCATACAAGAAACGTTAATAATAAATGTGAACGGAGTATACCTATTCATGATATGCACCATTGCAATGTCTTCCACGGACCCAACAGCTGGTTGGTCGAAAGTGACGTATTGACTGATTTTACGTCACTTACAACCAATCAGCTGTTGGGTCCGTGATGTAATGTCAGAAGACATTGCAATGGTGCATTTCATGAATTTACTTTGGCTTCAAGTTTAATGAAAAGGTCGCTCATAATAGAAATTCAAAAAACCTACATTTGAACGTAACTTATAAATCAAAAGAAATTAAGACAAACCTTACCTGTTCAGCTACTGACAATGAAGCAGCTTGGCCACCAGACTAAAAATGAATAAGCCAGATGATCTTTAACCAAAGGATATATACAATTATGGTCGGGTCATTAATTAAAGAACACTATCGAAAGATACTGTTAAAAGGCTACTTTCGGGTACCTAATAGCCGTCCCCCCTCTAATTAATTTTTCGAAAATTTTCCACCCAGGACATTCTTATTCCAACCCCCCCCCCCGCTTATCAATTTTTGGGAAAATGTTTTTGAAAGTTCCCTTTTTTGTCTTAATTCTGCTGTATTAGCCTCCTTTTCAAACATTTTCCACCCAGGACATGTACCCGAGAGTAGATAAAAGTTACCAAAATAGTTTTGTCTTTCCTATTATCAGATTAAAATCTACCGATGAAACCTAAACAAAATTACCGATTGGTTAAGAGCGGATGAGATTCTGTCAATAGCCTCTGCCCTTGCATTAGCTTTGGCTAGGATAGCATTTGCTTCACCAGTCGCTCTGTTGATTTGTGCTTCTCGTTCTCCTAAACAAGAAGATTAAAGAAACAGGTCAATAATCTGATAAATTCAACAATCACCACGTCATAATTTCAATAGGTTAAAAGCCTTAGCCATAGGCTAGCCTTGGTGAATGTGGATGGAACGCCTAAAATAAAGCCCCAATTCTATGAAATTACTGCTTTTAGGGCTTGTTATTGGACAAAAATCCAAGGGAAATCCATTTTAGAAAATTCAAACGGACTGCAAGTTGGAACACCGGTAAATAGTGAGGCTAGTACAATCCAATCACACGGTATAATTGATCAGAATTCTCAGAAATAAATTGTGAACCTTCAGATTCTAACACGGCAGCTCTTTTCCTTCGTTCGGCTTCAACCTGAAAAAAAAGAGAAAATTAAAGTACCAGTTACGGAAAGTTCTATAAAGACTTTCTTTTTACACGATAAACAGAACGGCAAGTTTCAATAATATAGATCAAAATATGTTCTTTTTATAAAAAACCACTAACAAAATAACATTGCAATTAATACAACCATCAAATAGCCCAAAATTCATGATATATGCACTACATCACGGACCCAACAGCTGAATGGTTGTAAGTGACGTAAAACATTCAATACGTCACTTTTAATCAATCAGCTGTTGGGTTCGTGGAGGACATTGCAATGGTGCATATCATGAATAGCCCCTTGATCTAGCCCAAGAAATGCTGTTTCCAAGTTATAACATCGATACAGTGAATGGTGAAAACAACACTAACCTGCATCTGCATAGATTCAAGAACTTTGGGTGGAAGTTGTATATCACCTGTAAAAAAAACATAAAAGTATAGTAGATGGTGGGCACTTTGTTACAATCTCTTAAACCCTGGAGATTGACATAAGGTGATCAAAACAACACAAAATTAAATTTAGTAAAATTGATATAAACAACATTATTTCACTTACGAATTTCATATCTCAAACATTTTGATGCCCCAAACTTGAGCTGCACTATTGATGGCCTCTAAAAATTTAAATAGTTTCGGATAAAATGTTTGAAGGTTAACAAAAAATTCTCACAACGTTACAAAGTGAAAATGTAACAAGCATTATTAAAAAGTGTTTGTTAAAAACCATCATCCAGATGAAAATGAACAACAATAATTGAAAAAAAAGTTCATTATTCATTTTTATTCATAAAAAAATTAGAGAAAAAGCCTAAAAGCTGAGTCGTTATTCCATGGCCAGCTACTTAAAATATCAGTTATTATTATTATTATTATTACTACAAGAGCAATAATATATAATAATATCTACTTACCAACAATCATCATATTCAAGGCATCTCTTTCCCTGAAAACATCGTCCAGAGCAATTTTACCTGAGATATAACAAGAAGAACTTTTAGGATTAGGGGTTGGCATTTCATTAAATCTTTCAAATCTATTTTGTGTTTCGAGTCTTGGTAAATCTTTTAAAACAGGATTCAGGCATGTTAAAACAGTATTACTTGCTTGGTCAGTTTATTTGTAAAATTAGATGAGGTTACCTGAAAGTTTTCACGGGAATGTTAAAAATCTATATACCTAATTCAGATCTCATTGTAGTTTGTGCAAGCTGAGTAATAGCAAATTGTGGATCTTCGACACCGTAAGAGGCCTAAAACAAGAATAAAAAAAACTTTAAATTCTCTAGCAAAGAAGAATTTAGAGATAGGACAAAATGTGAGATTTATTCAGGGTGATAGAAACATAAGTGTTTTTTAAGGCTGATTGAGTACCTTGTATGGTTCCACAACACGGAAATATAAGATACCATCCAAATGTAACGTCACATTATCTAGACAAAGAAAGTAAGTAATGTCTCAAAAAAAAATTTATACGTTGTTTGGAGAGTTTTGTGTAAAACAACAAAACTGCAACATCGTAATATAATCAACAATCATTACTGTGTAAGGTTCTTTTTCGCATAAAATTCTCATTTCTTGACAGAATATTTGATTGGTTTGATTTATATATTTAGAAAAATTAAAAAAAAAACAGAAAAAAATACAATTATAAAAATATTAGTCCTTTTTTATGTTTCATCTTTATTTAATTTAATATTTTCAACACTTGCTCTCCTTGAGGTCAGGTCTCTGATCTTCACAATATATATTTGATTTGAACACGTGGTTACCTTTAGTAATGGCAGATTGTTGAGGGACTTCGCTTGCAATTTCTTTTAAGCTCTGTACATATTTGATTTCATCAATAATGGGTAACAAAATGTTCAGACCCTATAACAAGAGAATACTGTACTGTATTCTATACTGTAAATGGGAAAGGTCAAATAAAAGTTTTATAACCACAACTTCCAGTCCTCAAACATATAAGCAAATTAATTAAACTTGAATTTTAATTCCATTTTACCTTAAGAGAAGAAATTTCTTTTGGCGAATAAGCCCATTCGCCAATTTTGGTGCAATTTGGCGTAATTTATTTTGGCAATTTAATAAAATTTCTAAATTTGGTGAGACTTAATTTTGGTGACATTTTTGTTCAATATTTTAGCTGAAAAAAGAGGAAAAAAAGGGGTTTTTAGGAGAAATAGACTAAATTGAAAGAAAATTAAATTTGGCGAGAATCTATTTTGGCGAATGACCTATAAATTTAAATTTCTTTCCGCCAAAATTTCTTCCCTTGAGGTAGTTTGATTAAATAAAAAGAATCATTCATCCAGACGGATTAAACAAGTATTTGTCACACATGTCCTTTTAAAATCCAAAACTTTCATATAAAATAACTTACTGGTAGTAGAGTTGCATGATATTTCCCAAACCTTTCAATAATCCATGCTTCTTGTTGAGGCACAAATTTAACAATTGTGTTGTGTGGCAGTGACCTTTTCATACCAACTCCTGACATGTATGTGGCAACCATTGTTCTTTCAAACCCATTCTAAAAAAAGGTTCCAGATTAGGGGGGTTTTAGAAGATAACTTTGAAATATGAAAGGGTCAGGAAAAAATTATTATGAGGAAATTTGCATACCTTAATTATATTAATTTTTGCACACTTTGTCGCGCAAAAATAAAAGGTGCGCAAATTAGTGATCGTTCTGAATGTGTAGAAATCTCAACTTAGGGCTCTTTTAATAAAATGGGACCTAGATTCATGATAAATATGCCTCAAAACTCACTTTAAATCATTAAAAACACTCAAAAATATCCCAGAAATTGCAAGATGCGCAAAAATTAAAGGATGCGCAAATAATATTTTTTAGGAGCTGCACGAAAATAAGAGGCGCGAAAATAAGAGGCGCACAAAATTTAATGGAATTAAGGTAGGTCTATTTCTTTATTACTTGTTCATTTACTGTAATATTAAACAACCTTCAAGAAAATTCAAGAATCCTAGATAGAGATACAAAGTTTACCTGTTTTAGAAATGACTGTCGCATCAAATCATTTGCTGATCTTCTAATTAAGTGAGCCATTTTTGTATGAAATTTTTTTCTCCCTTTTTCCACCTTATAATAACAAAAATTTATGTAATAAGCTTAAAATAAACATTAGATTGATTCAAACACAAGAAAAAGTTTTAAGTGGACTTGAAGCACATGGGATCCAAGCTTGATACACACTTTTCTTTTTATAGCTAGGTCATTTCAGCCATTTCTAGCTATGTCTCTCGGCTTCATATTATCTCTAAATGAAAGGCGGCCATAAATATAAGCAGTCATTGAAGGTCATTCATTACACATGAATTTTTAGAGATGTTGAGCTCGGTAATAATATGATTCCGATTTGCTAGGGCGAAAGAGGTCAAAAATGGTGTTGCTTAGTCACTCAAGCGGGGCGATATGTGTTGGGCGGTGTTACTTTAATCGGATTAATTTCCACGACATTAAATTTCGTGATTTCTTGAATTTTTGCCATTTTCGAGAAATTAAAACTTGCGAAATTAAAACTTGCGAACACGTGTGAGATTCATGATTCGCCAAATTAAATCCACCACAAAACTTTAAAAATTTTAGTTTTGGCGGAGAAACTAGTTCCAGTCTCCATTTTATGGCAAAAAATTACTATTTTCAGCTGTTTTCTGGCTTATTCGCGAAATTAAATCCACGTGAAATATTTCAAAACTCTGACTCACGAAATTAAATCCAGAAAATTTTGCGATTTTTTTATCTCGCGAAATTTAATCTCGCGAAATTTAATCTCGCGAAATTTAATCTCGCGAAATTTAATCTGGTTAAAGTAGATAGGTTTCTATAAGAATATCAGGGTGACAATTGACCAAATCGTAAGAATACTCTAAGAATACCCTCTAAGGTGAATTTCGCATAATTTGATAAGAATACAGTCAATTTGTATTTGGTCAACAGAAAAAACTGCTTCCTTTGTTACAGATAAATGGAAGCTTTGAGGAAGAAACGTAATTTTAACCCAAATGTTCACTCAAAAGTCCAAAATTCTCAAATTGATCATTTCTCATTTTTGTAAAAAAGTCAAGTCTAAAAAAGTAAGAATATGTTAAGAATATTTCGCCCTCAATTTTGGCACTTTCTTGAGAATACTCTACCCTCATCCAAAGTACACTATTCTTATGAAAAAAGCGTGTATCCATCGATGCTTAAATTACTTTTCAATTCAATTTAGTTTTCAAGGCAAAATGTTGGCAGATCAGGGTTGTCACAACTCTCCCATTCTCGCATGAAGGTTTTTTGCTAGCAATTTTTAAGCACCTGGCAATTCTTTAAGCGGTTATTCTGTATTGATCTTCAATTTGTCAGTTTTCAGCCTTAAAATAAAAGCGGGGAAAACATGTATTTTTTCTTTTTTCTAATCTTCTTTTTTAAACATTTTCAAGAGCACTTTGAAATTTGATTACTCATTTTCTTTTTCTTTTTCATATTGATATAGTTATCCAATTAACTTCAAATTCGAAATAATTATATTGTCATCAAAAATGAGTTGAGAGTACTTTTTGACTGGTCAGCAGTAAATGTAAAACTTTTTGATGATATCATCAACCCAATTTTTTCAGATTTTTTTTCTAGAAACAAAGCAAATAATTTCCGTTGTAAACAGATACCAACAAAATGTAGAAGAGTTGAATCAATTTCATAATTTTATTTGTAAAAGTAAAAAATATAAACTACTGTCAGTTTCACGCTGAACGATTGTCAAGTAATTTTTTTTCTAAAAATTTCTTTTGTGGTAAAAAACATTTCTGCAAAGTTTCAAGTCCATAGCACCCCTTCCCTTGAGAACAGGAGCCCTGAAAAAGCTTGATAATAAGGGTAAGTTCTGTTACATTTCACCTAAAATATAAATGCTCACTTTCTCAAGAACAGGTTTTCTACTTCTCTGAGATTCTGACGCATTATGAAAAACTAATGCCCATCAAATTGATGAGGTTTTCATTCAAAGCTTGGGCAAAACAGAGCCTGTAGCGGCCTTAAATCGAAGGGGCGCTGACGAATGACGATAGGATTTCAGAACACGATTCTTGACATTAGAAATCAGCTAAAAAATCACAAATAGCCATAAATTAGAAAAATGTAAGAAATTCTACAAAATGCTTCAAATATCGATGTTGAAAATATGAAAGGCCTGCTGCCTGAAAATGGTCTCCAAAAAGGCTGAGATGAATAGAGAGACTCACGAAAAAATAACAAACGTGGGTGGCACAAAGACTACCCAAAGAGAAAAATACCTCAAAAAAGACACGTCAAAAATTAAAGGCAATGTGCCACCAGAAAATGCATGTATGCCAGAAAGGAAACCCTAACACTGGAAATAATACAGGTTCTGGCTGGCTAGGAATATATACAAAAATTATATGGAAATAAAATACTCACTAAAATCACTGTCGAAATTCACTCCCACAACACGACGATCCTCACTCATGAAAACATAAAAAACATCTCACATCTCAAAAATTCGTAAGTCTCAAAAACTGAAATGAGCAGAAAAACGTCACTGATAAATCAACGAATCAGGAGTCAATCAGAAAAAAAGGGCGAATCAAAAACGAGAACGCAAATGTAGAAAAGACTGTACAAAGAATGCACGCAAAAATCAATTACTATCAAAACTAATTACCGTGCATTCTGAATAAAGAAAATAATTACTAATGGAAGGACGTCTCAAGGGATACCTGACGTCACGTCTATATGTTGCCTACATACAGCAGTAACATTTGGCTCCCCTCGAGATATCCTTTTATATCATCTCGAAATAAAACATCAAAATCATCACAATTAAATTTCATTCAATTATATAAGGCTCATCGGCGGGGAATCTCCTTCAACCAACAAGACCAGTTTCGATACTGGACGTTTAAACAGAGACCCATCGGCCATCCGGACTACGACTTGTCTGACATTTCCATCGGTACTTGTTATGACTTCGTCGATCATACATAATCTCCACTCGTTTCGAATATCGGATGCGTCTGTCAACAGGGCGACATCACCGACTTTGAACGAACGTCTTTCTTTCAACCACTTGGAACGTTGTTGGATGTTTTGGCAGTACTCTTTGCGCCATCTCGACCAAAACTCGTTCAGTAAATGTTGGACTCGACGCCATCGTTTACGAGTAAAGACTCCTGCTGATTTGAACTCGCCAGGCGGTGGAGCGACGACGTTCGATTTCATGGTGAGTAAGTTGGAAGGTGACAACGGTAGTGGACTTGATGGATCGCTCAACGTTTCAGTTGTCAACGGTCTGGAGTTTATGACTGCTTCTGCTTCACACATAAAGGTACGAAAGGATTCATCGTCGAGACTGTGACCATGAGTTGATAGCAATGAATTGAGAATGGATCTTACAGACCTGATCTGTCTTTCCCACACACCTCCAAAATGACTTGCTAAAGGTGGGTTCCTCTTCCATCTGATCCAATCTCCTCCTTGTAGATTCAGAAATCGATTGATCTTGTCATCGTCAAGCTCAAGGACAGCGTTCCTAAGCTCATTTGCTGCTCCTACGAAGTTGGTGCCGTTATCGGAGTGCATAGTACGAATGTTTCCACGTCGAGCGATGAATCTTCTGAGGGACTGAATGAAGGAATCGGTTTCAAGGGAGTGGCTGACTTCAATGTGGACTGCTCGAGAAGCGAAGCAAGTAAAAAGGGATCCATAACGTTTAAGTTCTTTCCTTTTTTCTTTGATGATGAAGGGTCCGAAGTAGTCTACACCACACACTGTGAAAGGAGGGCTCTCGTCAAATCTCTCAGATGGTAGATCAGACATCTTTTTGAGGAGTTGCTGTACCACGTAGCTTGCGACATTGAACACATTTTGCGATGAGGGTACGAACGACTGAGTTGATGTTGGTGATCCAGTAGCCTCTCGATCTGATCTGATCTCGTTGATGGTGATACCTCGTCCTGCATGGTGAACGAGAGAATGACAATGTTGGGCGATCATAAGGGAGAACTTGCTTCTTTTGCTGAGGATGATTGGATGCTTCAGGTTGTTGTCAAGTAGTAAATTATTGGATAACCTGCCACCGACACGTAGGATCCTGTTTTCGTCTAAGAATGGGTCAAGTTTGATAATTGATGACGATCTTGGAATGGGTTTGTTGGTGTTGAGACACTCAATTTCTTCGTAGTAGAATTGACTTTGTGAAAGTTGTATCAGTTTCGTCTCAGCGAAGGCGAGATCTTCTGCTCGTAGGTTTGGCTTGTAACGAAGGATGATGCAGAGGATACGTTTAATTTTCTGCCAATTATTGGTTATGTTAGCCAATCTGTCGATAAATTTTTCTGTCGTAGGAGTGATGGAAATGCGATTGGCCTTGACTTCGGGGTCCTTGGGATCCAATGTGATTGACTTGTTCGTCGATTTGATCACCTCCATTGGTTGATGAAGGATTTTTGGTCCCTTGAACCAGCGGTGGTCATTTGAGATCGATTTCATGTCGAGTCCTCTGGTGGTGTCGTCTGCTGCGTTGTCTTCTGATTCGATGTATCTCCACTGATCTTGTCTTGAGTGATCGAGAATTGTGGTGACTCGATTTGACACGAACAGATGAAAACGTCGCGTTTCATTTCGAATGTAACCAAGTACGACTTCACTGTCTGTCCAGAAGAACTCGTCGGTAAGTGACACTGGTAACTCTTCTCGAATTAAACAAGCGACTTTGGTGGACGTTTTTGCAGCTGTCAGTTCCATACGAGGGATGGTGGTCTTCTTGATTGTGGGTGGTCATTACGTATTCTTTGAAATCTGATTGCAGATCTCCATCTGGCCACCATAGGAATCGTTGGAATGTGTGTTGCTCTTCTGGGATGTCGACTTGGTAGAACATAGCTTCTACGTCAGCCATGACAGCAACTTGCTCTAGACGAAAACGGATCAGGACACCGACAAGTTTGTTGATCAGATCTGGTCCTTGTAGCAACTCTCTGTTCAGTGACATACCACGATAGGATGCTGAGCAATCAAGGACGACTCTAATCTTGTCTGGTTTGCTGGCTTGATACACACCGAAGTGGGGGATGTACCAGATCTTGCCTTGCTCTGCCTCCTCCTCACGATGGTCTGTCTGACGGGCATAACCTTTCGATATTAGTTTCTGCATGAAGTCGGTGTAATCAGAACGCATCTTTGGATTGTTTAGTAGCTTCTTCCTTAGCCATTCTGCTCGTTGAACTGCTTGTGGTCTGTTGTTATGTAGATTGACATTCGCATTCTTGAATGGAAGAGGGATTTGATAGTGGTTACTCTCTGATTTGACGATATTTTCGTTCATAATTTGAAGGAACTTCAGATCGTCTTGAGAACGAGTGTGTATCAGACAAGGGTCACCTGGTTCATTGAAGTCGTATTGATACATTCGCAGAAGATCGTTAGAAAGTGAGCTGTCGGAAACCTTTGTTGCGAAGGTGAAGAAGTGATTGGCAACTTTCTGTTGGATGACATCGTGAACTGCAATGTTGTTGCACGAAAGATTGGACTTGCTTCCTGGTATAGGCCCAAGGATACACCAACCAATTCTTGTCTCGAAGGCGTAGGGGCCTTGGTCGATGCTGGGTATGACGTTGATGGGTTCCAACGCTGCTGGGCAATTACCACCGATAAGGATACCGATCTGCACTTTCTCGTTGTCTTGTGGAAGGAATGGACATAACTGTTTCAAATGATGCCAATGGTTGATTCTGTTTGGTGTTGGTATTTCGTCATCGTCGATTGGAATCTCCTCTTGAGTGTAACAAGATGGCAAATCGACGTTTACACCATTATGGAAGTTGATGACCGTCAAGTTTGTGACATGTTTGCAATCGGTGGTCTGTTCACTTGTCAAAGTTCTTATCTTCAGTGAAGTTTTGGTAGATGGTGCTTGAAGAGTTTCAACGATATCTTCTCGAATAAACGATGCTTGGCTGCCACTGTCAAGAAGGGCGAAGGTGTTTACTGATCGATTGCTGTGTCGCAGCGTGACTGGTACGACACATAGACTGACTACGACTCCTTCCGATGATGTTCTTCTGCTACCAACAGATGGGTTTGTTGTGGCTGGTGGTGTTGATTCAGCCGGTGGGGTTGCAGCTGGTGGGGTTGCATCAGCTGCTGGTCTGTCTGATGGATTTCGTTGATTGTCAGGTTGGGTTCTTCGTCTAACGAAACCATGGAGTCCAGTAGGATGTTCTCTGTTGCAGATCTTGCATGTTCTTTTCTTCTTGCATGTCTTTATAGTGTGACTCTCGGTTAGTGGACCATAGCATCCGAAACAAAGCTTTTTCTTGTAGATGATCTTTCTTCTTTCATGGACAGGGTGTTGCAAGTATTCCACACATTCGTCTAAGTCGTGGGCTTTCGAACATTGTGGGCAAGTGACGTTGGTACCAACACGGTATTGTTTGATTGGTCTTCTTTCTCTTTGAGTTCCTGAGTCGTTAGCTCCTCTGGAATAGAGGGGATCGGTCAACAGGCTGATTTCTTCTTCGATCAACATCAACCAATGATTGAGGTTCGGCTCACGTTTTGATTTGCGAATTTTATGAGCTCTGCGGTTCCAACGGTCTTGAACGAATGTTGGAAGCTTTGAATGAAGAAGTTGGATGATGTCAGGATTGTCAGAACTGCCTTGGTTGTTGATGGTGGTTTGGAACTTCTTGACGAACGCGTAGAACTTCTTCATGTTGGCTGTATCACTTCACTTGGTCTGATCTTCTGCCATGAACGAAGTTGCTTCTTGTACTCATTGATGATACGATACTTATCTCCATAATTTTCGTAGAGGATGTTTTTGGCTTCCTTGTATCCGGTTTCAGGAGTTAGATATATACACCCCTGTATCAGCTCTTTCGGTTCACCTTCGACGTGTTTTATCAACTGAAGGAGTCTGGTAGATTCATCTGCGGTTTTTCTTTCGACGGATTCTTCAAATGTGGTCATAAAGAACCAAAACTCAAGTGGATCTCCTTTGAAGGGTTGTATTTGAACGTCAGGTAGCTGCAACGTTTGAATAAGTGATACCATTTCGTTTGCTGTTGGCGTTTGTTGCACTATGGGCTGTGAAAGCTGATTGTTTGTAGGATACGTAGGAGAAGCGTGCTGACTCCACGACGACATCTGTTGATCATCTGTAGTACGATGGATTCTGGAGGTCCTTGTAGGATGTGGAACACGCGGTGGATGTGGTTTCCTAGGAGGATGTTGCTGATTACATGAAGGTTGCTGGTCACGTGAAGGTTGCTGGTCACGTGAAGGTTGCTGATTACATGAAGGTTGCTGGTCACGTGAAGGTTGCTGGTCACGTGAAGGTTGCTGATCACGTGAAGGTTGCTGGTCACGTGAAGATTGCTGGTCACGTGAAGGTTGCTGGTCACGTGAAGGTTGTTGATCACGTGAGAGTTGTTGAGCATATGAAGGTTGATTATCACGTGAAGGTTGATGGTCACGTGATTCACGTTGGTTGTCTATGGAGGACTGATCATTGAAGTTCTCAAGAAAATTTGGGTTAGAGTTCGTAGGTGTCGATTGTCTATAAAGATATTTCTCAACAAGGATTTCTTTGATTTCTTTGTCTCTACCGGTATCGAAGATAAGGCTTGACTACGTTCCTCCTCATCCTCTTGTTCAAACACTCTCAATCTGGCTTTTGCTTTGGCGAGCTCCATTTGTTTGGTCAAAAGCTTTTCCTTTTTGCGAGCCTCTTCTTGGAACTGTATAAAAGACTCTTCGATCTCCAACTCGGCTACTCTTGCTCTTTCTTCGAGGGCTGCTTGTCTAGCACTGTATTGTGATTGATGGCTTCCTTCCTGATGAGGTCTTCTTTTGACACGAAGAAGAACTGCCTGACTTGGCACTGGCCCTGCGACTCGATCGTGGGCTCAATCTCCTGTTTGAATTTGATACTTCGCTGGGTGTTTTCGATCTTTCGAGGGATTTGTTGCTGGTCTCATCTCCAGCGTATTGAGGTTCGGGGTGCTGATTTATGAAATCGTAAAACTTCCTTTTAAGTTTATGAACGTCTCTATCGACCCTGTCAGCAAACGACTCTGACAGTAAGAGCTCGGCGTCTTCATTCATCAGCATCATGCACTTTGCATGTAGCTCCATAAAGTCTTTGAAAAGAAGGTCTGTGGCTGCCATCTCTGCTCTTGCCAACTCTTCATTTTCGGCGTCTATCGCTTCTTGTATGGACTTCATTTTATTTCGGAGCTTGCGTTCAATTTTGCTTCTTTTCCCCTGATTTTCATCTAGCTGCCACAATCGACCTTTCTCGGTGGGTCGGGCACTGCGTTTCGGGGGAACATACGACATGTCGAGTGATCAAAGGTCGTCCTGGTAGTCGTGGTAAGTGATTTTACTGTAGCGGCCTTAAATCGAAGGGGCGCTGACGAATGACGATAGGATTTCAGAACACGATTCTTGACATTAGAAATCAGGCTAAAAAATCACAAATAGCCATAAATTAGAAAAAGGTAAGAAATTCTACAAAATGCTTCAAATATCTATGTCGAAAATATGAAAGGCCTGCTGCCTGAAAATGGTCTCCAAAAAGGCTCAGATAAATAGAGAGACTCTCCAAAAAAATAACAAACGTGGGTGGCACAAAGACTACCCAAAGAGAAAAATACCTCAAAAAAGTCACGTCAAAAATTAAAGGCAATGTGCCACCAGAAAATGCATGTATGCCAGAAAGGAAACCCTAACACTGGAAATAATACAGGTTCTGGCTGGCTAGGAATATATACAAAAAATTATATGGAAATAAAATACTCACTAAAATCACTGTCGAAATTCACTCCCACAACACGACGATCCTCACTCATGAAAACATAAAAAACATCTCACATCTCAAAAATTCGTAAGTCTCAAAAACTGAAATGAGCAGAAAAACGTCACTGATAAATCAACGAATCAGGAGTCAATCAGAAAAAAAGGGCGAATCAAAAACGAGAACGCAAATGTAGAAAAGACTGTACAAAGAATGCACGCAAAAATCAATTACTATCAAAACTAATTACCGTGCATTCTGAATAAAGAAAATAATTACTAATGGAAGGACGTCTCAAGGGATACCTGACGTCACGTCTATATGTTGCCTACATACAGCAGTAACAGAGCCCTCTAGAAAATAAACATTTTTGGAATATTTTGCATATAGCCCAAATAATGCTGGCCAACCTAAAGCAAAGGAGTAACCCCCACATCTGGCCGGCGCTGCACACAGTCTGTGTGTGAGCCCTTGTTGAAAGACTTGGAAACCTAGGTAAACACACATCATTAATCTCTTTTAGCAAGCGCTAAAAACTTTTTAAAACTACTACTAAAAACCACATCAAAACATTAGCCACATGGATACAAATTCAGATAACTGCCATTTTATTTTTGAGGATCTTATGTTTTCAGATTCCTTTTCCTTAGCAAAGTGGTTTTTCTGAGCCATTGTATTCCATAAATTATGCGAGTGTATTGAAAATTATCAAAATGCGTAGGAAAGTTCTGTTTAGGCGAAGGGAAGTCAGGTATTAGTTTACCGTTACCCGTCTGCGTGTGTTTGAGCTACCACTTTTCATTATTGCTTTTTTTTTTTTCAGTCCAAATATGAGAAACATCAATACATGGCTTACCAATGGTTCTGAACGGCATGAAGTTGTGAGGCTATCGCCTCCGTCTACGCATTGTCTCTGGAAGCCTTCATGCAACTGATTTCATCTACACGCTTTGTATCATCGCCACTTGCGCGCCCAATGTGAAACAAATGATACGATGTATCAATGCCACACGTGCGCCCAATGTGAAGCAAAGGATACAGTGTATCATCGCTACTCGCATGCCCAATGTGAAATAAAGGATACGAGCGCGCGTCGGTACAAAATGAAGACGTTCTACTGCTGTTTACATTCGATCTTTTACATGGGAGAGATTATGGTGAAATAATGAATAATGAATAATGAAATTTTGCCGCATCGAATTTTGAATACCTAACTTCCCTTTGCCTTAGTGATACACCAAAAACCGGCCAATCAGACTGAACCCACATTGCAGGTAAAAATCTCCTTGCATGCGAGTTACCTCTACCAAGCGTTAATACGGCGGTGGAGCGCACATTTTTTCCGGGAAGTTTGAATTACGGGAAAGGTAAATTTACAGAATTTTTTTAGCAACTTGGTAGCCTCTAGTACACACTTTTTTATATAAGAATATCTTATAAGAATATCAGGGTGAAAATTGGCCAAATCCTAAGAATACCCTAAAGAATACCCTCTAGGGTGAGTTTTAATCAGTCAATAAGAATAAAACTGTCATTTTTCAAAAAATGATAAAACAAGAGTGACACAAATCAATCAACAAGAGAGATATAGTGTACTTTCTTTTGTGTGTATATGTATACCAGAATTACTCACATAAGCTGTCTAGAAAGAGACTTTTTCACTGAAATAAGAACAATACAGTGTCCTTGGACCACTTCTCTTTGTTATCTATATCAATGACCTCCCGGACAACGTCTTCTCATCTATTTTTCTATTTGCCGATGATAGGAAGATAGTCAAAGAGATCAACTCAATCGAGGATTCTTTGACAATCCAACAGGACATCAATGAACTGGAAAATTGGTCGAGAAAATGGCTTTTAAAATTCCATCCAGATAAATGCCACTTACTAACTCTTGGGAAATTCGAGAACATCATCCATGCACACCCATACTCGTTAGATGGAAACCAACTTGAACACGTTTCCCTTGAAAAGGATATAGGTGTGCTGATCGACTCCGATATTACCTTTGAAGAGCACATATCGAAACAGGTCAAGAAAGCAAACTCAATTCTCGGTGTGATCAGAAGAGGCTTCGAGGAATTATGTCCCAGGACACTTTACACACTGTATACCACCTTTGTTCAACCTCATCTGGAATATGCTCAATCTGTATGGTCACCTAGATTGTGTATAGACCAGGCAAAGACTCGCCGTCGCGCCACCTTTTGATAGAAAATGTGTCATATTGATTTTTGGGTGCTCTTATATATAGTATTTATGAAACCAGGTGGTTTACGGGCTAAATTGGTGGCTTTCACAATCAAGGTCATAATATTTGAGAAAAAAGGGAAATCCACCGGGAAGTTTTTGAACCACAATCGATTTGTAAGTGCTCTAAAGTAGGTTGGAAGGGTAGAGTTTTAACTCTGAGTTTTAACATGAGACTTAAGACTTAGGACCTTAGGATCTCAGGATCCAAAAGTTCAAAAATAGTCCAATAAGACTCAGAATATAGCCTGGAAGTCTGCCAACCCCTCCCAAATTGAAATATTCGATTAAATTAAAAAGATAGCCAAAAATCGACTTTCTCGCCAGAACTTTAAATCTTGAAAAACGTTAAAATAGCCAAAATTCTCAATATATTATGACCTTGATTGTCTTTGGAAATCAAAAATGCCAAATTCTGCTCTGCTGGGGGTCTAATTTCAAACTTAAGTCATATTTCCCGGTTAAAAATATCCCTTTCTTCGGTTTAACAGCCAAAAACTTTTAAAAAATTGAAAATTTTCTCAAATATTGGCATTTTTAGATTTCTGTAAACGGGACCTTATCAAAAAGTGAAATATTTCACCAAAAACTGATTTTGACCTATTGAAAATGCTTCAAAATGGTCGGAAAACGGTAATTTTCAAATTTTTGGGGTTTTCTCCTAATTTTAGACCCCCCGCAGAGCAGAAATCGGCATTTTTAATTTTCGAAGACAATCAAGGTCATAATATTTGAGAAAAAAGGGAAATCCACCGGGAAGTTTTTGAACCACAATCGATTTGTAAGTGCTCTAAAGTAGGTTGGAAGGGTAGAGTTTTAACTCTGAGTTTTAACATGAGACTTAAGACTTAGGACCTTAGGATCTGAGGATCCAAAAGTTCAAAAATAGTCCAATAAGACTCAGAATATAGCCTGGAAGTCTACCAACCCCTCCCAAATTGAAATATTCGATTAAATTAAAAAGATAGCCAAAAATCGACTTTCTCGCCAGAACTTTAAATCTTGAAAAACGTTAAAATAGCCAAAATTCTCAATATATTATGACCTTGATTGCAGGTTCTACAGGGGGTCTTTCAGGGGTCGGTAGCACAAAATTTACGATATTTCTAGCCTGGGGTTGGTCACGAAAATATGCCATATCTCGAAAAATATTCTTTCGATTTATTTTTAAATTTGCAAACGAGTAGCTATATAACTAGAAATAATTCATGCAAAATTTCAGAAATTTTAACCCAGTCAGTCATAATTTACAGACCGGAATATTTAATTTTTTGCTTTTTTTTCATGATTTTTCCGAAAAATGGCTAAATCATTTTTTCTTACAGAAAATTTTCTCATTATTTTCTCATTATTTTGATTTTTTTGGGAACCTTTACCCATGAACAACGAATCTGTGCAATTTCATCACAAAAAGCAGAGTAAAAGTGCCATTTTAGGCCCCTTAGGTAGTCTGGAGCTTCAAAGTTGAAAATTCTCTTGCCTAGGGTTGGTGTCTGAAAAATGTTATATCTTGCAAATGACTCATCTGATTGTGTTCTAATTTTACAAAAAGCTAGTCATATAACTAGGAATGATTTCTGAAAAATTTGAAAGAAAAAGTCTATACTAAGAGATATTTTACAGACCAGAATTCTCAAATTTTGAGTTTTTTTAAGATTTTGCCATAACTAGATGGACACTGTTTTCTGATGATAATTCTGGATAATTTAGAAACTTTTTTTCAACAATTCAAGCTTTGGAAAATTTAGCATAAGTCGATACAGGCCTCTCAGCTATATCAAGACTTAGAAGTGCTCTGGTATCGTTAACACTAATGACCAATTTGTTTTGTTTTCTAGTAAAAAAAATGAGTAAAGCAAAGAAAAATGAAAATCTTGAATGTATTTGCCATTATCCTGATAGATCAAGCTACAGTGAAATCAAAACACTATCTGACACAAACATCGAATGCTTGACAAAAGCAAAACAAAAACGTGAAGAACTTGGTGGCACCAATCTTCATCAACATCAAATCAACCAAATTCCTCAAGATTTCGATCTTGAGAAACAGTGGTTTCACTCTCGTCCATGTTACAAATTGTAAGTTTTTTCTTTGATGTAGAAACTTTGTCTAAAGCATAATCATTAATTTCTTGTTAAAGGGTCATCAAAAGTTTTAAAGCGGAAAAATCTAATTGGGATTATTTTTTCTTTTTTTAGGTTCACAGCTATTGTTGGAGATAAGCGTTATTCGACAGAGGGCGATGATCCGTCTCAACCAACACGTAAATCACTTCGATTGTCAAGCCATCCTACAGGACTATCTTCAGGCTCTAGTTTTATATATCCGAATGTTTGTCAATTATGTGGAAGCTATAGGAAACAGCATAGAAAAAAACGTTACACCCCATACAAAATTTTAACTCAAAACACGGCAACAGCTATCAAAAATGCAGCCAAAGACAAGAGACAAGAATTATACCGAGAAATTGCGTATTTAGATATTGTGGCAAGAGAATTTCATGTTCATAATCCATGTTTTAACGATTTGACTCTAGATTATTATCAAGGCAACGTTCAATCTAGCAAAGATGCATCACAGCAACAAGAACATCAAAACCAAGAAGAAACTTCATCGTATTCTAAATCGAATTATGAAGGCGTAAAGCGATATGTTGTTGATTCAATCATTCAGGATAAGAAACCTGCATCAATGAAACTTTTGCATGAAATTTATGCAATAGGAATTGGTTCTTCAATTTATAGAAACAAACTTAAGGCACGTTTAAAAGATGATTTTGGTGATCAGATATGTTTTCTTAGTCAACAAAACAAAACGCTGTGTGAAATTGTAATATCAAGCGAGTATTTTACCGCTGATACCGTCTTAAATTCTGAAGAGCAAACAGTTAAACACGCTGCAAAGATTTTAAGAAGAAGTGTTTTTGAAAAGTTTGAGTCGTTTTCAATGGAAGAGTGGCCACCAGACCCAAACAGATTCAATTCAGTTGAACTTCAACCACCACAAATCGTACAAACGATTTGTTAGATCGCTTTTACAGCCTGCAAGTAGTAATCGTACACCAAACATTGAAAGAATTGTTGATTGTCTGTCACAGGATATTGTTTTTAACGTACTCAACCGTCGGGTGCCACTCAAAAAACATTTCCTACTCGGACTAGGTCTTCACAGTCTAACCGGATCAAGAGATCTTATTGAGATCCTCTCCAAATTCGGAAGCTGTGTCAGCTATAACTATGTTTGCGATGTGGAAACTGCATATGCTGAGGTTGCTCAAGAAAAAGCTAAACTTGGTTTCACACTACCGATCCAACCAATTATCCGTGAAGTAGCAATTTTCTCTCACTTCTGGGTGGATAACTGATTGATGTCCTGATTGATAAGCAGTCTGGTGGAGGTTCTATCAACACGACCCATATGGTTGCTTTTCAGAATCCAAACAAAAATGGAACCAACCGAGCTTATAAAACTTTTGTACCAAGGAAAAAAAGCCGTCAACTTTTTATCGAGGATATCAACATTGATACCTTACCTGTTAACAAAAAACAAGAGCCACCTCTAACACTCACCGAAATATCTGAAATTACAACAAATTCAACTGATTTTAACAACGCCTACCTCATTTGGATTTATTTAAGAAAGATATACTCTGTTGATCAATTGATTCCAATCTTCAAAGGATTTAAACTTGAACATAGAAAAACTAAGAAACCACAACTCAGCAAAACCAGTGAGACGTATCTGACACCATTGAATTCAAAAGTAACCGACTACAAAACCATTCAACGTTATATGAAGTATCTTCAAAGTCTGGCAGAACAAGTCAATATGCCATCTGTCAATATCACTTTGGATGTTGGAGCTGCAATCAACGCCTATTTGGTCATCTGGAATAATCCTGTCTTGTTCAAAAACATCATCATCCATCTCGGAAGTTTCCATTTTCTCAAGGAAAATTTTCAGGTACTTGTTGAATGAAGTCTTCCTTCGTTTTTACTTTTTAATTTTTTTTCGATGGTGGAATCAATTGTCTGTTTGGGTTTCTTATTTTATGGGAAAAGCTACACATAGGCTGATTTTATCCTTTTAATCTTCAGATTATTGGATCACTTGTTGCTGGCTCTGGCTTTGAAGATGCCGTGTTTGAGTCAAATCTATGTACATCTGGAAGCTTGCACGGTGCACTTGCTGGGTCACACTACAATCGAGCATGGTTCATGCAAAGCATATTCTCAGAAGCATTGGAGCATCTCTTCTTGACACGGTTTCTTGTAACCAAAAGACCTGACATTCCCAATGTGCTGGATGAAATCACCATGGAAGAATTGCCTGAAAGCCTTACCATCGATGACAACTTTACAAACAAGTACGACACCTTCCGTGAATCAGCAAGGCAAGGAGATCTTGGTAAAACAGCCCAGTTTTGGTTAATGTATATGGATTTGATGAGATATCAAGTGATGGCACAAACTGCCATTCAAGAAAATGATCTGGAGGTACGTTGTTATTTTGTTGGAAAGAATTCATCCCTATGTATTTCATCATGAATAAACGCAACTATGCCAGGTGGGTTTGATGAGATTTGATGATTAACCCATGATACCTAATCCTTAACACCCAACCAGACTTTTATTTATATTAAGATCGCTCATTTATTGATGTTTCGGTTCTTCGCAATTGCTATTTTTTAGGTATGGTTCGTATTACGTGTCACAAATGGAGAATTTGAAAGCTACAAAACCAGATGAATACAGTGAACTAGTGAAAAATGGTTTATCGATTCAAGCTCAGGAGAGATATCCTTTAACAACTGCATGTGATCAAAGAGGAGAACAAACTATCAACAGAGATGCCAAAACTGCAGGTATCCTGTTCCACATAATAATCGATATAATTGACGAATTATTTCAACTTCTTATATGTATTCAGTTATTCAAGACATTCAGGACACTTTTTAAAGATCATTCCTTGAATTTATTAATTTTAGGTGGAGTCAAAGGCTATTCCAGCAACCATAATAACGTCACCAAATGGTGTTTGAATCGACCAAGTCTAGCTATAATCACCAGAGACCTTTTGGATATGGCTGGTCTCAAGAAAACAAATGCTTACAAGCCGCTTCGTCCAAAAGAAATCAAGAAGTCAGAAGTGCAGGTTTCGCAAGTAATCAACGTTCTCGAAAACGACTATTGGAGCCCTTTCAGTATTTTTCTCGAAGATGAAGAAGTATACAATCTAAGCTCTGGTAAGAGATACTAAGGCGATGTGCAGAAGCTGCTCGACATAAAAAATCAAGGGAAGCTTTTGATGGATGTTTTTCTTGAGGAAAGGATTCGATCAAATAAAACACCTTTCCACCATCCAATCACCAAACAAAAGCCAACTCTCTTCAAGCAGCAGCAGGTAAAACGTAAGAAAAAAGACCAAGCAAAGGATGTCATAAGAGTCAATCAAGACATTCTTGGCAAACTTCTACATATTTCAACCAAGCTCCAGAGTCCTATCGACTTTGCCAATGTCTTATCGTTTCCATTATGCCCAGTTCCGCTCAGCCGGGCCTTTCCCGATGGAACAAAAAGGAGTAATTCCAAAAGCCAGCTGATCAAAATCATTCTACCGTCTCTTATACCAAGTTCTGGAGACCGCACATGCGATACATTTATTGTGGATCTAATTGCCCAGTATCGCACCACATCTAAAGGAAAAGCGAAGACATTTGGAGATCTGGTCACTCGATTGGTATCATCTTTACCAAAAGGATATACCAGAGTCGACTTTGTGGCAGATTGTTATCGAAATTTTAGCATCAAGGCAGGTGAGAGAGCTAAACGTGGGGCATCGGAGTCAGAGAAAATCTTGATCAAATCTATCAATACACTACTACCTAGTGATTTGAACGCATTTTATTCGAACGCAGAAAACAAAACTCGTCTTATAAACCTAACTTTCGAACACATGAAGACAAACCCAAAGAAATTTATTGAAATTCTTGAATGTGAAACCATAGTAATGTCTGGTGATGAATATTGTCAAAAAGTTACTCAAGAAAATGTGACAAATGTGGAAAGCTTGGTATCAAATCAAGAGGAAGCGGATACTAAAGTTGTATTACACGCCTTGGATGCCTTGAAGAATGATGGAAATGTTTGCATTCGCTCGCCCTCAGGAGATACTGATATTTTGGTAATTGCTATTGCATTGTTGAATCAAAATCCTCGCATTTTGTTCGACACAGGAAATGGGGACAACAGGAAGAAAGTTTTGCTTGATTCCTTCACTCTGACGAGAAGACAACAGAATGCATTAATTGGGTTTCATTCTTTTACCGGAAATGATCATGTCTCTGCTTTTTTTCGTAAAAGTAAACAAATATGCTGGGATAAGATGGTTGAAGAGGAGAATGACTGGATTGAAATGTTTGCAAACCTAGGAGAAACATGGACACTCTCTCAGAGTCAAAAGGATGACTTCGAAAAATTTGTTTGCCATCTGTATTCTCCGAAAAAGTCGAATGTTAATCAAGCAAGATTTAAAATTTTTGAGAAAAAGCATCTTATATCAAAGCAAGTAGCTGACCTCTCTCTGATACCACCTTGTCGACGGACCTTAATGCTACATCTCGAGAGAGCCAATTATGTTGCAAAGATTTGGAAGTCTACTGGTATAGTTATGGTTGATCTACCAAGCCCCGCTCAACATGGATGGACTGAAGATTGGGACATCCTATGGACTGATGAAATGTTCCTTGAAAGCATGACTGATTACGTGGTTTCAAACGAAGATGATGACGAGGATGATTTTGAGGACGATATCGAAGGCGATGTTTTTTTATGAATCAGATGAAGATGGTGCGAACGATAGCAGTGATGATGAGGAAAATAATGAATAGAACTTATATTGACCATAAAAACTTTACATTAGATTTTGATTATTTTTAAACAGTTTTTAATTATAAATTCGTTTGTCTTGAACTTGAAACTTAAATTTGAAAATCTAAAAGTAAGACCTCAGAATCAAAGGAATCAACCATTCTATAAGCCCGAAGAGAATTAATTTTTATCAAAACTCTTCAACACTTTATGGTCTTATAAGTTGACTTTCCAAAGCTTGAATAGTTGAACAAAAGCCTCCAAATTATCATGAGAACAGTGTCCATCTAGTTATGGCAAAATCTTAAAAAAACTCAAAATTTGAGTATTCTGGTCTGTAAAATATCTCTTAGTATAGACTTTTTCTTTCAAATTTTTCAGAAATCATTCCTAGTTATATGACTAGCTTTTTGTAAAATTTGAACACAATCAGATGAGTCATTTGCAAGAATATAACATTTTCAGACACCAACCCTAGGCAAGAAAATTTTCAACTTTGAAGCTCCAGACTACCTAAGGGGCCTAAAATGGCACTTTTACTCTGCTTTTTGTGATGAAATTGCACAGATTTGTTGTTCATGGGTAAAGGTTCCCAAAAAAATCAAAATAATGAGAAAATAATGAGAAAATTTTCTGTAAGAAAAAAAGATTTAGCCATTTTTCGGAAAAAATCATGAAAAAAAGCAAAAAATTGAATATTCCGGTCTGTAAATTATGACTGACTGGGTTAAAATTTCTGAAATTTTGCATGAATCATTTCTAGTTATATAGCTACTCGTTTGCAAATTTAAAAATAAATCTAAAGAATGGTTTTTGAGATATGGCATATTTTCGTGACCAACCCCGGGCTAGAAATATCGTAAATTTTGTGCTACCGACCCCTGAAAGACCCCCTGTAAAACCTGAAAGTCACCGATTTAGCCCGTAAACCACCTGGTTCCATAAATACTATATATAAGAGCACCCAAAAATCAATATGACACATTTTCTATCAAAAGGTGGCGCGACGGTGAGTCATTGCCTGGTCTAGTAAGCACATCAACCTACTTGAAGGGGTTTAAAGGCGTGCAGCAAGAATGGTACGTCGTCTACGAAAAGTGGACTTACCATCTCTTGAATTTAGGAGACAATTTGGCGAAATGGTTCAAATATACAAACACCTTCACTTCTATGACAAAAATACCCTATCGTAACCATGATTACGAATTGATCCCTAATTTCTCAGATGATGGATTAAGGGGTGTGCAAACAAAATCATTTTATTATAGATGCATATCAGCGTGGAACCAGCTCCCAAAAAATGTTGTTAATGCTAAGTCAATCAAAGCATTTAAAGAAGAACTGACTCAGGCATGGATAAAGCACCCGTTACGTTACGATTCAAGATCACTTTTGTAATCATTATGTAGATAGACCGGTTTAGAGGCCCTAGTGTGCCTTGACTGTAAATCCTTTAATAAATAAATACGTTAAGAATATTTCACCCTCAATTTTGGCAATTTCTTAAGAATACTTGACTCTCAGTCAAAGTACATTGTTCTTATAAAAAAAGTGTGTAGTGGTTACCGTAACTTGGTCTAATATCTACATCTGTTGTCTAATTCTGACACCCTTCTTTAGAGAAAGGAATAATTTGAAAGCTTGAATCACTGATTGAAAAAGGATTATTCATTTCCAGACTGTCTCACGCAATTTTTGAAAAGTTTGATTTCTCACGCATTTTTAAATTTAGAGAAGAATTTCCTTGTTTTTCGATTTTTGGAAAAAAAGTTCCCCTGTATTTCAATTTTTGGAAAATATTTTCTCCGATTTTCCGATTTTTGGAAAAAATGTTCCCTGATTCTCCAACTTTCAGAACAAAATGATGTTTTGGAAAAATTTCCTGATGTTCGATATCGGAAAACCGGAAAAACTAGGTTTTATGAATTCGGATTTTGCTTTGAAATTTTTATCTCACACAAACTGAACATCTCAAGTTGGCAGGTCTGCCGTTACATTACTTTGATTGTTTCTGTTTGGGCCGCAGTCAGGACAGTCTTTCTCTTAGGGCAGGGTTCAGCCAAGCCTAGTGAAAGTTCATTAGTTAGCTCAGTTAAAAATGCTGAGTAGCCAGTTGGGTGTTTAAGATATAAACTGCAATTATTGCTCTTTTCGGCAATTATTACCGAAAACGGAGATTTTTTCAACAATGAAATGCTGAATCAGCAGAAAAATAAAAAAGTAAATAAATGAAAATTGCTGTTTTCGGCAATTATTGACGTTTTCAGAAATAAAAGTTGATTTTAAACTGTGGTATTTGACACCCTTGCGATAAGTAGGCCTACTGTGCCTCGTTTAGTTTTGTTTTCAACTGGTTTTTGTTGAAAATGCATAGCAAAATCGAGTCAAATGTAAACAAATTTACAACGGGGGTTTTGTTATCTCTTTCTGGCTGTGTTTTGGCATCGATGCAGGATCTTTTAGTATATTATTTTAGAACTTTTGATGTTACTGTATTGAGCAACGAAAAACCTTTTTCTCAATGCAATTTTACTATTTTCAAACACCTCTGACATCTTTGCCCTTAAAAGGACAACACATTTTGCTGATTCACAGTCAGGCACATCCTGGCAAATGAACGGGGTATTTTTCACTTGCGACCATTGGCAAATGAACGGGGTCGAAAACAAAAGTGATGTAATAGCACTGAATACCCCACGCAATTGAACCGGGTTGGAAATATTTTGCCTCATTTCAAAGAACTGCATAGATGAAATTTTTTTTCCATGGGTCAATTTTGTCTTCGAAGATTGAAGAAACTTTTAACAAAAAAATAAAGTTCCCAGTTTTCTTCCTTTTTTCCTATTTTCAGTTTGAAGTTCATTTTTATTCATTTTCACGCTTTTACCTGAGACGTCCTATCTCATTTACACTGGGTGACGAATACCCCATGCAAATGCTCACCCCGTTCATTTGCCAGGATGTGCCTGACTGATTCAGCATTTAATCGTTGAAAAAATTGCCGTTTTCGGAAAGAAGCAATAATAGCAGTTTTCGAATTTTTTCAAGCTATTTTCCTAACCTTTTTTTTGACATTTTTAGTCAAAGGACACTAAAATTTGAATATCTTTACAACCAGTCGGAACCACTACATAGAAATGGCAACTATTGCCTTAACGGGAAATATATCCCGAACTGGAAGGTGAAAATAACCCAAAAAGGAAACTGTTTCCAGATTGAAAATTTCATCACTTTTCTGTTTCTCGTTTTGATCAAGAACTTTTATTTCATTGTTCCCGAACGGGAAGTTGAATTTTTGTAAACAAAGCAGATTTTTGTTTATACCGATCGAGAAGAAGTTTCCAAATCGGGAAGTTTTTAATTAGGAATGGGGAAAGTAGAATTAAGAAGTGATTACCCGGTGGATTTCTTTTTTAAAACTACCCGGTGAAAGGTTATTTATTTACCCTCTTTTACAATACCAGCCAGCATCTTTTAATGATTAGCACTTAGTTAATTTGCTAGTTTTGGAACATCTCCATAAAATATGAACAAAGACCTTGCCTGGGTTTACTCACCAAATTTAATTACCCCTCTCTACGAGTGAAATTTATCAAAATACCAAAAAGTCAGCTGAATTTCCGAATTTCAAGTTCTGCACTGCTTTGGTACCATTATGTAATAAACATGCGGTAAGCTTCTTGTGTAGAACAGGCTTTAAGTAAAATTTAGAATCTAGATGGGGTTTTATGAAAGATATGGGATCGAAGTTTACTAGCTCTCAGACCTCCATTGACATCCTCGCACATTATCAAAATCGCCGCCATTTTTTACAGACTTCAAGGCTTCCAGCATCAAACACGTTTTTCCTCTAGCAAGGAAAGAAATTCAACAGGTATACCTCTCTTTATCCTTGTTTTAGTTTTACGTATTCATTTACCTTTGAAAAAAGGGCGATCCGAAAGCAGCACCACTTATTTGAAAAGCTGTTCCGTTGGGAATGGGTGACCTGTACTGTTCCTGAATGATATTTTCTCCCATGTCAATAAAGAACTGTTCCCTCAAATGGAAATCTAACAAGCTAAGACTGTAAGAGATTTTCATTTTTGCTGAAAAATCTGATGTGTTCTTCAAGGGCTATGTATGAAAGATTACAGCAGTTAGAATTGCCAGCTATATACAAAAGGAAATCTTGATCTTTAGAGCTGTTCTGAAGTGTGGAATGCTTACTAGAAAGACCTTTTCAGGATAACCCTGAGTCCATAACAAATACCGTGAGATTGGGTAACTTGCATCACAGTGGAGGCTAACATGCATATCACGTGCGTTTGGTTTGGGAACGCGAAACACGAACGAAGTGTAAACTTTTCAATATATCTCCAGAACTAACAGATTTTTTGAAATTCTGTAAAAAGGTCTAAGTTCCTGAATAGTTTTACTATGTTCTATGGAAAAATTATAAGCATCAGTCAAATACTCGTTCATCTATTTAAGATCGAAGACAAAAATTTGCGAAGAAAAATAAACCTTGAGCACAAAAAATGCTTTTTTAAACACTTTTTTCCACCGAAAAACAAATAACTTTTACAGACTTACCTTCCCCAAACATTGAAGAAGCCTCTACTAATTAAAGTAAATGAGATAAGATAAGATAAAACCTTAAAATCAACCAGAATTTACAACCTTTCGTCTAAAGCAAAAAACAGGGGGTCAAAAATAGAAATACAGGGGTCACACTACTGGCTAAGGAACTGAAAGCAAGCAATTAAGGCCACTATTTTTGGTTTTTCTGAAGGACAAAAGGTAAGGAAGCTTTACTGAAAGAGGGATAAGGCTGGGACAATCTATTTAAAGATAGGACTAAAAAAGGCACTTTTTTGGGTGATAATTAAGATTTTACTTAGAAACTTTAATTTCTTACCCCCGGCTCGGCCCCCCCCTGATATGAGCAAGGAAACATGATGGCCACCCTACTGAAATTTCAGATCAAAACAAACAAGGATTAATTCCTGTAACTCGAAGAAAATTGGAAAAAACTGGTTTTTGACTGTTTCTGATCCTAAAGTGCTATTTTTTGGTAAAAGCTATACAATTTATGTTTGGATTTCTAGAAAGCTTACCCATTCATTGTTAATACATTTTTTATTTGAAAGTAATCTCTTCATGGAATAAAAAGATATAGTCAAATCTTGTAGGGTTATTTTTCAAAATTTTTTTGCCAAATTCGATTTTCGCATTTCGCCATTTTACCCTACGCAAACGCACGTGATATATAGTCGCGCGGCTGAGGTCGAAAAACGTTTCATTTCGTGATACATCTTTTAGATTCCAAAAAAAACAACTGAAACTCGCGAATTAGTATGTGTAGATTACAAAATCAAAAAGTTTCCACGATATTATCGTGCAAGTAACGAGTAAATGGCGATTTTTTGCGTTTCCAGGCAAAATTGCAAGGCCTGGAAATTCATGATTTTTGGGGGGTCTTCAAATTAAAAAAAGACCTATATCACATGATAGAGCTCTTCAAACTGAGCAAAAAAGTGTATTACACCAAAGTCCCAACTTCTCTAGATCAAAATTTATTGGCCTATTTGTGGTAAAAAACTGATGGAAAACAGGGAATTTCCCCACAATCTGCATCAATTTATGCAAAATTAAACACCTTTTCAGAATTTTCTTCACGCGGGAGAAATCGTTGACATGCGGGAGTCTCCCGCTCAGACATGGGGGAGTCTCCCGCTCAATGCGGGAGAGTTGACAGCTATGCAGTAGCTACAAAGTTTGCGAGCAAACTTTAAACAGATGTTTTCAATAGATACGACCTTTCTGAACACAAAATCATCAACCGGACAGTTTGAAAATAATTACCGGACGCGTCCGAAAATATTTTCGTATTTGATGACGTCACAAGCAAAATGAAAATGTTTATGAAAAAAAGCATAGACATTTTATATACCAATCGACGCGTTTTTTGACGTAGATTAAGAAAAAGGTCAGTAACTATGTCTGAAAATTTGATAATAAAAAGTTAAAAGCTTCCGAAGTTTTGATGACGTCATATTTACACTTTCTTTAGGATCGATTTTCTCAAGTTAGGTTGAGAAATCATATATATCCACTTACTCTTAGGTGCCAAATAAACGGCCCCCCCCCCCCCCCCCCCCCGTTGTTAATTTTTCGAAAATTTTCCAACTCCCCCCCCCCCGGACCTCATAAGGACCCCCACGTTTATTAATTCTTAAGAATATTTTCAGCTGTCAAAGAGAAGGCCCCTTATTTTGCTCTTAATAGCCTGATTTTAGCCTATATTTACCTTATTTTTGGGGTTTCAGAAGTACAATTTCCAACCCCCCGGCAATTTAGGTACCTGAGGTACCCCCCGTTTATTAAAATTTCGAAAATTTTCCAACCCCCCGTTTATTCGAACCACCCCGTTTATTTGGCACCTAAGAGTAAAAGTCTTCTATATCGATTTTTGAGAGCTTTCGAATGGCGGTCTTAGATTTCAATTTTGATAAGTTTGAATTTTTGATTTTTTTTTCGTCTCGGACAGGTAAAATTGACGTTACGGCAGGGGGGGGTATCGAGTCAGTGTACTGGCCCATAGCTGGTGGGGTGGTGTATTTTTTAGGTTAAATTGAGTTAGTACAGTGTACTAAAAGGGTGGTCCTCTGAGAAAAATACAATGAAAAAGCTAGTACAGTGTACTAAAAGGGTGGTCCTCTGAGAAAAATACAATGAAAAAGCTAGTACACTGTACTAAAAAGGGTGGTGTTCTGAATTGATACACACTGAGAAATTAGTACATTGTACTAATTTCAGTGGTAAAAACACACAAACCCAGTGAATTCCCATGTATATTTGCCCTAATTTGCCAGGTCCAAGCTGGTCCAAGACCTTCAAGTCAAGGTTGGTTAAGCTATACAAATTGGTACACTGATTTTCTCCCAATGTTTCCTGTTTACTTGATTGGATTTGTTTCAGAGTCGCAGCATGCGCAAGTGGAGACCGGCCTTAAGTACAATCTTGATTATGTTTTCTTTAATCTATCTACATTGTGGCAACAACAAGAATTTGAATGTGTAAACGTTCGAATCGAAGCTTTCAAGTTTTATGAAAACAAATCCGCTCTATTGTTTTATGTTTTTTAGTAACCTTGTTGGATTGTTAATTGAAAAAAATCTGTATATAAGTGAAATCACCGGGGGGAGGGGGTGAAAACGACCGTGCGTTCGGCCAAAAATCAGGTCTCTAAAATCGGTCCCTTACAGTGCAGGCAAAATTTGGCTGTAAATTGACCCTTATAGTGTAATTTTTCGAAATTTTTTGCCCTTTTCAGGGCAAAGTTTTTTGAAATTTCTCAAATTTTTACCTCAAAATTTGGTATTTTATAAAATTTTACCCCCTTACAGTGCACTTTTTCCCACTTGCTCACAAATCAACCCTTACAGTGCACTTTCCAAGTCCAAAAAAACCTACCCTTAGGGCCGCACGTCTTGGTAGGTCACTTACCTGGAGTGCCCCCCCCCCCCGGGAAAAGCACCTTTTTATATATTTTGTATAATATTACATTTGATAAAAGATTTTCCATTTCAGTTTGTGTACAATGGGCTCTTCCAGAAAAAAATTGCACATGGGGTGTGGAGGATATAACAATTTTTAGTGATTTACCCCCCGAACAGGGTGACTTTTGGCCCCCCGGACAATAGGTTTTACCCCCGGACAATAGGTTTTACCCCCAGACAAGCATCTGCTGACCCCCCGGACACCCCAAATTACCCCCAGACAGAGCAAATTTACCCCCTGGACAAGGCAAATTTTGATGATTTTTTGCTACCCCCCGGACAAAATATCCTCCACCCCCCATGTACGAATGTTTTCTGGAAGAGCCCAATGCTAATAAGTCTTTTATTTTTATTTTTCGAAAAAGAAAAACTGCTACAGCTTGCCAGACAACCAGAAATCAAGTCGCAAGAAGGGAAATAACTCAAAGTTGGTTTTGAGTGTTTTGACATGCTAATTTCAGCTAATTTGACTGTATTTGATTGACTTTGCTTTGTCTGTTTCATTGTTTCAGTGTTTGTACTACTGTATATAAGGATTCAAGTATTTTAATATTCAAATCTTTCCTTTTATATAATTTGGTGCTTTTCTCAGCAAAATGCTTCAAAACCTTTGTATATGGTGGCAATTAAACTTATCTGGCCAAGAAGAAATTAGAACAGTGCACTATAAGGGGTGGTTTCTAAACTTATCTGATCGAAAAAACAGCTAATACAGTGTACTAAAAGGGTGGTATAAAAAATCCGGTCATGGAGAAAAGGTGGTAATAAAAATCTAGTTGTGGAAAAATGTCAGTACAGTGTACTAAAAGGGTGGTATCAAAGCTCCGGCTGTGGAATAAAGTTAGTACAGTGTACTAAAAGGGTGGTGTCAAAGCCCCAACCGTGAAAAAAGGTTAGTACAGTGTACTAAAAGGGTGGTGTCAAAGCCCCGACCATGAAAAAAAGTTAGTACAGTGTACTAAAAAGGGTGGTGGTCTAATTTTTTGGAAAAAAATCCAAAAATCAAGTTAGTACCCTATGGTCCAGTACACTGAATTGGTACCCCCCCTGGTTACGGCCATAAAGGAAAAGCGTTCTAACTTTTTATAGCAAAATTTTCAGATATGGTTACTGACCATTTTCTTAATCTACGTTAAAAAAGGCTTCAATCGGTATATAATATGTCTATGTTGGTTCTCAAAATTTTTTCAGTTAGCCTATGGGCACGCATGACGTCATCAGGTACTAAAACCGGTAAGTAATTTCAACAACCCCGGTTGATGGTTTCTAGATATTTAGGTTGTATATTTTCAATTAAAAGTGGTTTGGGATTGTTCGCACTCCGTCCAATTTTTTTGTGACCTCAGCTGCCTGTCTAATAGCCCTCAAATGAAAGACCTGGCTGGTCATTAAAATACAACTACGCAGCTCTGCTCGCAGCTCTACTCTACCATTTTTGTTTTGATTTAATTTTGTATTTAAATGACCAGCCAGGTCTTTCATTTGAGGGCTATGCATGTTAGCCTCCACTGATGCAAGTTACCCAATTTTACGGTAGTTTGTGGCTTCTTCACAACTGTGAAAGACACATCTGGACTTATTTTATACTTTTCCGTCTTACCTATTTTATCTTTTCCTTTAGGCAGCAATCACAAATATCTTCGTTTCGCGTCGCTTGACCGACTCTCGAAAATTGAGTAGAATTGAGTCTGTGATAGGGTGCGCACTCGTCAAGATTTTTTGCGAGGAACGAGGAAGAATTTACAAAAATGAACTTCAATGCATTAGTACTTACCTTTAAATCAACCAAATCATTCTTTTTTTTAAATCAATCAGGAATTATCAGGGAAACAAGTAAAAAAAACTGCATCCAGGTATCTATTTTCGTTCCAAAGATATTCATGTTCGACGTTAAGTTGAAAACGCGATTTAGTGCTGACCACGGCACCGGAAAATTCTCGACCCACATGGAAAACACATGGCTGTCGCTATTGAGCTGGTTCATCTTTTCAATTGCGGTTTTTTTAGTAAACCCAGGGTAAGATTAGGCTACAATCTATCACAAAGTGCTTTATTTGAAAATCTACAGGCCGTCTGGAATTTCGAAAAATGAGAAGAAATTGTGATTTTTTAACAAGATTGCGGATTTTTTCATTTAAGCACCATACACCATCTGAAAGCGAGGGATTTCAGTTTCTAGTGGCAATTTGTTTTAGCTATCATTTCCAGCTCATTAGCGATAAGCTAAAGTTTAACAGTCATCGGGCCGATTTTCAGACCGCACCGGCAAAACTCCCCACACCCCGCCACACAAAGACTAGATTTCATCCGCCATTTTTGGCGCGATTTTGGTGCTTCCGGAAATTATTTCTTGCTGGCGTGGTGTAAGGAGGCAATTCTTTAAAAAGGTGATTTTTTTGTGTTTTGAAAATGGAATAACTTTGAGAATACTTAAACCAATTCTAATATAAATGACCCCTCATTTTTCTCACAAAGGTAAGGACTTTCAAATAAAATTAGTTTGGTTTCTTAAATTGAAGGGAAAATTTTGCTTTGGTGAGTCTGTAAATTTGTCTTGACTTTTTATGTCAATGACCTTTCCTTTGTTCAAAAATTTTATTATTGCCAATTTTTTGCGAGCAATTTCTAGGGCATTTGCAGCATTTTGACTTTGTTTATCATTACATGTGCCATTTTGGGGTCGAGAGGTCACAGTGTTCAAAGGTCATAATTTTAAACCACCTATTACACGCGGTTGTTTTGGCTGCTGGCTGGCTGGAAGTTTCCTCCAAGAATGCACACCAAAAATGGATGGAAAAATGGAAACCCAAAAATTTTTTACGAATTACGTAAGGCGGCAATCACAAATATCTTCATTTCGCGTCCTCGTTGGGTCTAAAACGTGAGTCGGTCGGTGGTAAAAGTTTTCGGGTTTTCATCCATCCATCATCCATTTTTGGAGTGTATTCTTGAAGGAAACTGTCAGCCAGCCAGCAGCCAAAACAACCGCGTGTTATGGGTGGTTTCAAATTATGACCTTTATGCACTGTGGACCCCCAACCCCGCGAAACGAATATATTTGTGATTGCCGCCTAATGGAAATGGGGGTTGCACAAACCCCTGTAACAATGGGGGAGCACCCCGTTGCTAAGATGTTGGCTTTAGTCCGGCGGCGATCCAGGATCACCCTTACAATTAGTAAATATGGGTTTTTATTTTATTTTCCCATTATATGGTCCCTTGGGACCCCAAAACCAGTTTTTGCCAAGCTGGCAAAGCTGGGGAAAATTTTTTATGGGGGCTTGAAGGGGGTAGGGTCATTTTAGCCTGGGGGTCCTTAGAAAGTCGATTTTTGAAGTTCTCATTTAGCTAAAACTGATTGTGCCATCATATAGAGCTTGAAGAGTAGATCTCTAAATGGGGTCCTTTTTTTTTTTTTTTTTTTTTTTTTTTTTTTTTTTTTTTTTTTTTTTTTTTTTTTTTTTTTTTTTTTTTTTGTTTTTTGTTTTGTCTCATTTAGTGGACTATTCCCCCGAATTGGCAGATACGTCTTCAAAAATGCAATATTTTGTGCTGACGTCAGCATTTTTGAGAAAATTTCCAGCAAAAGATACCACTTTTAACAGATGCGTCTCGAAGAGTACTATCGATTAGAGGGGTCACTTATAGGGTTTCTTAGGCTAGATCATGAGATATTAGAGTTTGAAATTTTGCTGACTCAGCAGAAAAGGGCAAAAAACGTTGAAAAACGCTGAGTCAGCAAAATTTCAAACTCAAATATCTCATGATCTAGCCTAAGAAACCCTATAAATGACCCCTCTAATCGATAGCACTCTTCGAGACGCATCTGTTAAAAGTGGTATCTTTTGCTGGAAATTTTCTCAAAAATGCTGACGTCAGCACAAAATATTGCATTTTTGAAGACGTATCGGCCAATTCCGGGGGGATGAGCCCACTAAATGAGACAAATGACCCCATTTTGGAGATCTACTCTTCAAGCTCTATATGCAGGGGGGGGGTCAGGGTCCAGGATACCAACCCAGGGCCCAAAAACCTGACTTTTCGAGATTTGAAAGTAGTAGACACCACCACCCCCTAAATTGGTATCAATACCAACTTGAAAACCCCCATTTTCTAAAAAAGGGGGGACCCACCCCCCTAAATTGGTATCGATACCAACATGAAAATCCTGATTTTCTGAAAAAGTGGGGACCCACCCCCCTAAATTGGTATCGATACGAACTTGAAAATACTGATTTTTCTGAAAAAGGGGGACCCACCCCCCCCCTAAATTGGCAATAAAATGCAAGAAGTTATATGCATAGGATACTGCATACAACGGATGCTAAACAAAATCTGTGGATGTTTTTATTCAAAGAACATTCCTCTTATTAATCACTTATATTATGTACCACACTTTAGACTCCTGAAAATGAAAACAAGTTTTTCTCATTCTAACACAAAGTAAATTAAGTTTCTTGAACTAAATTGGCAAAATGTATCAAATTCATAAAACTAGTTGATAAACTAGACTAGATAAAAAACTCATTGTATTAGGCAGGCCTAAAGTCTTTGTAACATAATGATGATGCCTATGTAATGAACGCTATGTACAGAAAAGTTTTATCACAACTAAAAAAGTTCTAAGATCTGCTAAGACTTGATTGTTCAACTCTGGTTTTGAATGAATTTTGGTTGATTGAAAGGATTGAGAGTAGCAAAAGTTAAATAAAAATTTAATTTAAATTATAGAATGAAGAATATGCTTTTATATGGAATCAGGGTATAGTGTAAACGATTCAAATAAGGTTTTAAACTTACATTGTACAACACTGACAAAGCCAGATACCAATTTAAAATTCAGCAAAAATTATAAAAAGGGGGACCCACCCCCTCATTTTGGTATCGATACCAACTTAAAGATTCCCTAATTTTCAAAAAAAGGGGGACCCACCCCCTTATTTTGGTATCGATACCAACTCGACTTTTTGAAATTTGAAAAAAAAAATTGACACCACCCCCCGGCCCTGGGTTTGGTATCTGGATCCTGACCCCCCCCTGCTATATGATGGCACAATCAGTTTTAGCTAAATGAGAACTTCAAAAATCGACTTAAGGACCCCCAGGCTAAAATGACCCTACCGACTTCAAGCCCCCATAAAAAATTTTCCCCAGCTTTGCCAGCTTGGCAAAAACTGGTTTTGGGGTCCCAAGGGACCATATAATGAGAAAATAAAATAAAAACCCATATTTACTACTTGTAAGGGTTGATGCAAAAAAGCCCTTTTCGCTGAAACCACTGAAAACAAAAGTAAAATCTGCCCGTTCTTGAAATCCCTTAATCTTGATATACGAGTTTATACTGTTTGTTTATAGTTTTTTTCTGATTTTTAGGACTTATATTTTCTGTTTCGAACAGTTCAGTGATCAAAATAAGCTTTTTCATTGTGGTTGGTTATTTTAGAGAATCACTCATGTGTCACCCGAAAGGCTAAGGGACAGGAGGAAATTATGAAAATTTGCCCCTCGTTATTGGCTTAAAGTTATCTCATTTTTAATGACGTTAATCATTGATGAACCTTTTGAATGAAAGAAATTTAAGCTAGATGGCAATGCAGAGTAAATTACTTTTTCTTTAGGATGTTTTGAAAAAAAGTACAAATCTTAAATTATGTAATGTATGTAAGTTTTCTCAAAGCGTATTATTCAGTGCTGCAAATAAGGAATTTCAAGTTGGCCGGTGATTACTCAATCAGAAAGCACTAACAATGAAACCATCAAAATTTCACGAGAAAAAACACACATATTAGCTTAAAAATGACCGGTAATTACCGGTCACCGGCCGTTATTTGCAGCACTGTTATTTGCAGTTTCTTCAAGATTTGAAGTTTGAAAAGAGCAATTTTATTTTTATTTTTTTCCATCCTCTGGTTCAAAAGATCATCTTCAAATGTCCGTAAATCAGAAAAATAAAAAATTACTGTACTTGCCCAAATAATAAAAGAATTATTACAGTTTTTCTCTTTAGAAGACTATACGAATGCCCAGAGAGTATTTCAAGACACAAAAGGTTTTGCATCAAAAATTATCATCTTTCAAAAGGAAAAATCACAATTGCTCACTTGAGATACATTTTATCCACAAAAAATCACATCAGCTGAAGCCATAATTTTCACTGAACCATCTAGGAAAAAAATATTTGGAAAATCTTTTGCAAGTTTTTTACACTGGCTGTTTCTAATGACCTCAGTATAGTTAGCCACATTAGATATAATTATTAGCCACGATTTTTCACGCTTTGGGCTGATATATTTAGCCAATAGGTTAACCTAGAAAATTACTTGTTTTTGCTTCGAAATATTTGATTTATTCCCTTCAACAAGTTTTAATCTTTTTGATAGCCACAATTTATCACATTTTTATGGAGCTTTCAAAAAGTGTCATGGAAAATACAAAAATGTCCTTTCCTGTGGAAACTAATCTAATTTAGACATGATATAGGAGTACTGAGAGCTACAATGTTCTTTGTGTGCACAGACTTTAACTTTTTTTAAATGATCAATTAGACCTAATTAAACAGAACAAAAAATTTTACTACAAAAAACCTTGAATTTTACTTGATAGGAAATTATGACTTAATTATGCCTTGACTCAATTTTTTCGAGCCTGTGGGCATCCCCAAATCTTTTGCAGGCAAACTTAATGTATTACAACTTTTCTCAGGATTGAATCATAGGAATCTTGATTTTTGGTACAATATCAAACGTGCAAAATGGTGGCTAAAATGTGACGGAGCCCGATTTTCGAGAAACATTTTTTCTGGCCGAAAATGCCAGAAATCTGCCAGAAAAACCGGTTTTTTGACATTTTCTCGAATTTTCATCCTTGTTTTTTTTTTATATTTTGCACAGGGGGGGGTGAAGCAGTTAGTACAAGACATCATGCCTACTAACTGCTTTCTCGGAAGAAGTTAGTAACACCACCACCTTGGTACACTTAGTACAGTTAGTACTAACTGAATTTAGCCTTGAAAAAGGCTTTTGACCTTCATAAATTCAATAAAATAAAATAAAATAAAATTTAATATCTTAAAAATGATTCAATTTTCCATAGCTTTCAATAGGAAAAAACAACATTTTCGAAAATCAAATTTCTATTCAACCAGCAAATTGTTTTTAAGATTTAAAAAAAAAATTTCGAAAATTTGAAAAAAAACCTACTTCCCAAAAAATTTTTTTGTAAAATATGGTCTTTTTTTTTTAATTTTCTCACAAAATCCTATTTTTTACACAGTTAGTACCAAAATGTGGCAAATTTTTAGCAGGGGACCACCCTTTTTTGCAGTTAGTACATCTGAGTACTAAGTGATTTTATCCAATTCATATGGCACACCACCACGGTACTAACCGGCATGATGTCTTGTACTAACTGCTTCACCCCCCCCCCCTGTTTTGCAGAAAGATGCGTATTAGCAATACTTAAATTATGGCCGAGTCCAATTTTCGAGAAAAATTATTTTCTGGTCTGAAATGCCCGGAAATGTGCCGTTTTTGCTGATTTCATTGGACTTTTTCCTGATATTTCTTCTTTTTTTTCACGCAAAACCATTATATGCCACCATCAAGCATGATTCATATGTTAATAAAACTGATTTTTATAGCTGGGACTTTCTAAAAATTGCAGGAACAGCTGAGAATTGCCAGAAAAACAGTTTTTCATGAATTTTTCAAAATATGACTGGTCCATTTTTTGAGAAGACCTGAGAAGACCATCATTCAATTGTCAATAAAACTGGTTTTTGCAACCTTCTATTCCCCCCCCCCCCCCCCCCCCCCCCCCCCCCCCCCCCCCCCCCCCCCCCCCCCCCCCCCCCCGCTCCTATCGACAATCAAGGATAAAATTTAAGTCTTTGCTAAACGCTATATTTTCTGACTTATTGTTTTCATTTTTCTCCTTATTGCCATCTAACTTTACTACTTACTTACTTACTTACTTACTTACACTGAGCTTAAAAGACTAAAAAAATAATCAAGATTGGTAGATTTGAAATCCTCTTCTACTTTAATGGGATAAACTTTCAGGACTTAATTTCGCGCGTGGCACTATTGGGTGGCAATATTTTCACGATTTTGTGACTTTTACTGTCAAATCATGCATGTTGGTTGTTGAAATATACATTATTTGCGCTTCTTTGATGCCCTTAAACATTCAAATAGTATTTGTTTGACATATTTTGAGTTTTGTTTAGAAATATTTCACGGATGAGGCCCTTCCAAATTTCCATTGGGAAATTTCAATTTCCACAAAATTTAATCCCTGCAAAAGTTTATCCCATTAAAGTAGGGTATCTGGGATTCTGTTTTTATCTAAGTTCCCTTATTTTTAATCCATAGATAATGTCTGACCAAGAAATCAAGACAGAAGAAGCTGCACCAGCTGAAGAAGCACCTCAAGCAGAAGAAAAAGCTGTTGATGAGGTCAAAACAGAAGAAGCAGTAGAAGAAGAAGTTAAAGAGGAAGAATCAGAAGATGAAGTCGAATATGAATGTCCTGAAGAGTTTAACACACGTGAAGAAATGTGTAAGATGTTTGTCGGAGGTCTAGATAAAACCACGACTGATGAGGAATTCAAAGAACTATTTGCTGAACATGGAGAAATCAAAGATTTCATAATAATTCGAAAAGAAAATAGTAAAAGTGACAGACTATTTGGATTTATTACATTTGCACAATGTGATGATCTCGAAAGATGTTTGTTGAAGCGTCCACATAATTATAAAAGTAAAGAATTAGATGTTAAACGTGCTGTCCCAAAATCATCTGGAAACGACGAACAAGGACATTATAAAGTGAAAAAACTTCATGTTGCCAACCTTCCACCAGATTTCAAGGTTAAAACCCTTAGGAGGTATTTAAAAGCACGACACTCAGAAGAGTTTGGAAAGATAGAAGATATCAACTTTTTGACTAAGGAAGAAGGTGGCAAAACAGTTAACAAGGGCTTTGGTTTCATCAATGTCTCAACTGAAGATTTTGCTGATAGAATTGCAATTGGTGAAAACAAATTCACTTTGGACAACAATGCATTGAGAATCTCCAAAGCTAAACCAAGAAGTCAAGGAGGCTGTAAGTATTAAGTTTTGGATACTTTAGAAGAATTTCTTCAAAAGACATGCGTCAGGGAAATATTACCTTCAAATGCAACAAGAAGAAAATCAGAATCTCTGTATACCTTAAATATATGTAATCGTCAGCCGTGCAAAATTACTCGAATCTGATTGGTTTAGAGGAGTGCGATTAATCGTTAATTGCACTATTACCACTTTTTGCACTCTTCGGCGGGGGGACACTTTTGTCCCCTTATTCTTTTCTCTCCCAAGTCCTGTGTCAGAGACTTTTTTTTAAAAACAAAGACATTTTTTTTCTTCAATATAAAAAAGAACAAAGAAATTTTACGTTACAATAGCTTCTTTTAATTGAAAACAAAGAAAAATTACACTGCAATGTTTTCTTTTTAAATAAAAGAAAAAAAGGAGGTTTTCGAATGTTTACAAAAAAACTATGATTTACTAATGATTATTTACTGACGATTACCTCGGAATCGTATGTTTTGTCGTGCAATTAACGATTAATCACTCGTAACAAAGGAGAAAATACCGTAATTTGCACTCGTCCTTCGGACTCGTGCAAATTACTATTTTCTCCTTTGTTACTCGTGATTAATCGTTAATTGCACTCCAAACCATACGATTACTAGTACTAATCACATGATAACGAGTGCAATTCGAATATAATTGCACGAGTGATTTTTTTGTTATTAATTTTCCGAGTCCGAAAGGACGAGGAAAATTCGAAACAAAAAAAATCACGTGTGCAATTTTCGAATTGTACGAGTTATTATGTGGTTTTAAATTGAAAGCTACAGGAAATTCTGTTTGGAACCTAATTCTAGAATAATATCCATCATTTGACTCCTGTCTTTCAAATTTCAGTTAGAGGTGGTCGTGGAGGCGGCAACTTTAACAACTATGGAAATTACGGTGGTGGTTATAATCAAAATCAATATAACCAATATGATGGAGGTTTCGGATATGGGGGTGGATACGGCTACGGAGGCTACGGCGGATACGGTGGTGCTTATGGAGGCTACGGTGGTTATGCATATCAAGGTGGACGTGGTGGTGGAAACAGCCGTTACAAGCCTTATTAATGTAAGTTTACTTTTATTCAACCTATATTTGCAGCAAAGTCGACAAAATCAAATGGGTTTTTGAACTTTACCTCGAGTTTAAGGCAGCACTTTTTGTATGGTTTTTGAGCGTTCGTTTTCTCGTGTTATAAAACTTTTGTTCTCGTTGTGCTCATTTGTAGATTGTTATTCATTCTTGTCTAACATTGTATTTTCTATTGCAGCAACAGGTAAGTATACAAGTGAAAGAACAGTACTAAACCTCATTTCTTGATTTTCACATCCAGGAATCCAGAAAGTCGCTTTAACTCAAACAAGCTAGTAAGCTTTTGAATGCGTCCTAAAATCAAGTCGTAAATATGGTGTCGTTCTGAGTGTCCCTATATCTCGCTCAGTCATTCATTACTATCAAGTCGAAATGCGTCTACTATCCTTACATTGAGTGAACATCGTCAGTCTATACTTTTCCTTTCACACACTTGAAGGAGTAAAAAAATTAATTTTTTATTATTTTAATGATTTTTATGAAAACTACGATGAAATATTTTATTTTGGTTTTAATTTTTGTACTTTCCTATTTTCTGTGATATTACATTCAAAAAGACATCATTCTTGGCATCAAACATGTTCCATGTTCTTCCCTTTTTCAACTTCGCGTGTTTCAGTCAGCCACATTATGTAGAGAACGTACTCTTTTGTGGTTAAATTTAAAACGTTTTTTGTTTATTTTATTTCTCATTGAAAAAATTGCAGAATCCAAAAATCTTAAAATTAGAAAATCAAAAATTAGGTCCCCTCTGAGTTTTAAGTCCTCCCAAAGATTTATGAACTTTTTCTTAGCCCCCATATTTTAGAAAGGCAGGGCAGCGACCGTTGGAGGTCTATTGAAGCCAACTATTACTCTTAGGTGCCAAATAAACGGGGGGGGGGGTTGGAAAGTTTCACGGAATTTAATTTCGCGATTGAGAAATTTCAAAATAATTTTTTTTGCAGAGAAAATGTTTTTCATATTTTTCATCGATTTCAAGACATATTTCAGTCACTTTAACAACAAAATAATAACATCAAATATGAATATATCTATGATAAGTCATGATCAAACTTTATCGGCGTCTTTTTCCTCCAAAAAATCGAAAATATTTCGCACTTCTTCACCACTTTCATCTTATATACAACTAGTCATAGCTTTCACTAAATGCCCCCACAGAAAGGTCATGTCATGCAGTTATAAAGCTTTAATGCTTTAAAAATTAAAGCAAGCATAAAAAGTAATCAGGAATAATTGATTGATTTAATTATTTATTGATTGATTGAAGAAAAAAATCATATTCCATTAACAAAATACTTGAAGAATTCATGCAGCTTGACAATTTAATAAAATTCAAGGAAAAGCTGGAAAAGCTTCTCAAAAACATATTTCGAAAATCATGGTATTATTATCTTACTGACTTTCACATCTCCTTGTTTGTTTGTTTTTTCTTACAACAATATATGTCATGATCATTCACTAAATAGACCTTTTCCGATAATGCTGCAGACATCTTAGATTGTAGGCAAAATATATAGCGGTGCGGTGAATAAATCAACAAGGTAACCAATCAGAAATAGCTTGTTTATTTTTCATTGGCTGCTATATGTTTCAACAATTCTAAGTGATTGCAGTCAAAAGAAAAATAAAGGAATGTCATTGTGGTCCATTCAGGCGTACAGTCGAAAAGTTGAAATGTGCATAGTACTTTTTCATGATGTAATCTTTTCTCCAAGCTGAAAGGATTGAAGCAATGTCAATGTCAATTGAATTCTCTATTTCTTCAATTGACAATGATTGAAGCCATTAAGATATGATTGCAGCGCAGACAATGAAGAGACGGGCCTTCGGGAAACTAGACTTTTTGAGTTTTTAGCTATATACACTCACTTTATGGTGTTCCTGTATGACTGCCTGTGTGCCTACTCTAACCACCGTTAAATGCCTTAACTTGGAAAGCTAGAATTGGAACTATTACACCAAACCCCTAGAGCGTAAGTTATTTAGGCTATGGGGCCATCCATATAGGGGTTTAGCAAAAGCGTACATCTATTGTTTAAATGACATCATTTCTTGTTCTCTGCGTACAGGGGGAGAGGGGGTATCAAATTTTTTGAAAATCTTTGAGTACGTACTATATGGACTAAATGGACGGCCCCTATCACAACTGCATGAAAAAGTGGAACGTGCGCATGCAAAGTTAAACGAATGTAAACAAACTTTTTTCAGGCTTTTGAAATAGATTTACCACACAAACAGTGAAAACACAGAGTTGTTAAAAGCAAACTAACTTTTTTAAATGATCAATTAGGTTCATAAGATTACAAAAACGAGTGGTGAGAAAAATTTTGAACATTTTGCTGGTCCCCATGTGACGTCATCACTTTTGCTGGGGCTTGAAAATGAAAGTGAAAATCAGAAGCTCATATATGGCTCAAATGAAAGATAATTATCTAAGGATACCAAAAAATATCATAACATATATGTGAAAATCAATATTTGAGAAGCTATAAAGGAAAATAACCCAAAAAATGACGTCATCGACGACGTCATCAATAATCAAAAAATCGTCAAAATCGAATTAAATAAAAATATTATTAGAGCTAACTTTAGTTTAACTTTAGTTAGCTTAGGTTAATTTTTAAGGAAGACAAATTAACGCCCGCAAGCAATACACCCTTCCGCCATCATGCTACGCACTCTAGAAGCCATCATAGCTCAAATCCCAGTATCACTATTTATACGGGAGTGAAACCACGCTTAGTCTTTCTTATTCTTGTGTTTTCAATATTTTCAGCTAGTCCCAGTCAGGTTTTTTCCCTAAAAGGGAAAGTAGTCCAAAGACTAGTCTTTTTGTCTTCTTTTGGGATGTATAACGCAATATGCTCTCCATTGGTGTGGGTCCCTTCGGAACCCCATACTCCTACCTAGTGGCTAGCTTATACAGTATCTACAGGCACATACATGTTAGGAGTAAAGGTTGTCCTCCTTACAGTCCACGCTCTTAAGGTTAGGAGTAAAGGCTGTCCTCCTTACAGTCCACGCTCATATGGCTGTCCTCCTTACAGTCAACGCTCATTTGACTGTCCTCCTTACAGTCCACGCTCATAAGGTTCAGGAGTAAAGGCTGTCCTCCTTACAGCCCACGCTCATAAGGTTAGGAGTAAAGGCTGTCCTCCTTACAGTCCACGCTCATATGGCTGTCCTCCTTACAGTCCTTCGACAGGCCGTCATCCTTACGGTCTTAGGCGCTTAAGTTAGACCTCATATTGCATGGTACATCCCCAACATCAGCTCCAAAGCGAACAATATTTCACATTTATTTTATTTCAAAAAATTTCGGCAAATTTCAATCATTTCAAGTTTACTATATTTTACTAATTTCGACAAGTACACATTTCAGAACCTAATACACTTCTGTCATTTATTTGCCTCCCCAAAATCTTCACCTGTTTACACTGTTAACAACATTTCGACCCTCTGACGTAAAAATTAACTACAAAAAAATCTGAATTTCTCCTTATAAGCCCCTCCCCTGTCAGCAAATTTGTAATTCATTGAATTTGCCTGCGAACGGTTAGCTTCGGGCAAGCCCAGGAATCTTTAAAAAGCTTGAGAGTCAAGTCAAACGCATTTCACAGAATAATTTCCTATCAAGTGAAATTCAAGATTTTCCGTAGTAATATTTTTTGTTCCCAAGAAAGTCCTCTTTCAAATTAAACAAAAATTTTTCGATGTCGATGATTTTTTAATTGCCGATGACGTCATGTTATGATATTTTTCGGAATCCTTAGATAAATATCTTTCATTTGAGCCATATATGAGCTTCTAATTTTCACTTTCATTTTCAAGCACCAGCAAAAGTGATGACGTCACATGGGGACCAGCAAATTGGTCAAAATTTTTCTCACCACTCGTTTTTGTGATCTTATAGACCTAATTGATCATTTAAAAAAGTTAGTTTGCTTTTAACAAGTCTGTGCACACGAAGAACACTGTAGCTCTCACATTCGAGATTCCAGTCCAATATATATGCGTGAAGCTATGAGTGCCCCCTATGAGTGGGGGTAATAACAGACAAAGATAAATTACAGTTTGAACAAAAATATCAAATGTACATTTGAAAACTTGAGCAAACTTCTTTAAAGATTCCAGAAAAAGAATTGAAATCATTGCTGAAATGAACTTTGAAAGACAAGAAACAAAATTTGACATACAAAACACAGCTCATCATCATAACCAGTCTGCCATTTTGTTTGTTTTGATTTGCACAAGTGATATTGTAATTATTGTAATTCGTGTTATGGTGTAATCACTTTTTCTATAATTTGCATTTATAACACTCGCTTCAGCTTTTCAATGCTAAATCGAAACTAATATGTAATAAAATGTAATACGCAATAGTGGTAATAGCATATAACGTAATATGAAAATATGTATAACATTTACCGCTGTATAATTTACCGCCATATTTTTGCGGAACACTTAATTGGCCGGAAAGCCGATTACGACGCAAACACAAAAACAAAAACAATTCGCAAAAAATCGAGATTCCAGTCCAATATATGGCGTGAAGCTATGAGTGCCTCCTCAGTCGCTGCGCTACTTGCGGGGGCAAATACACGTTATATGCTTGTAAATCAATTGTGTCCATCTTTTTTGGTAATAAATACCTGGTCAATAACAACAAAATCAAAAAAGAAAAAAAAATTAATTTCGAGGAATTTAATTTCGCGATTTAGCCATTTTGGTGTGTTTCGCGAATTACGCCCAAATTCGCGAAATTAAATTCCTCGAAAATTTCTTCCCTTAAGGTAGGTGTCTCAGAGACAATTGATTTTTTTTTTCAAAACATGATGACGTCTTTATTACTTACATTACAGTACTAGCCAGCTCGAAACATTTTCAACACCACCAGAATAGAAATCCCGAGTTATTTTTCTCGAGTTAAAAAACTTGTTATGACGTCGTTCTCAATTTTGTAACTCGGTTTTTTCCGTGACTTAAAAATTTATAGTTATTTCTGGTATTTTAACTCGAGTATTTTTCCATCCTGTAGATTCTTCAATTATTTTTTGCGTTCCTTTAAATATATTTTTTTCCTTCGAATGTCCGAATTATTTCTTAATTTTTTTAATTCTAACTCTCTTTTTTCCTTCTTTTAAATTTTTAAGTTATTTTGCTTCCTGTAGTTTTTTGAGTTATTTTTTTCGTTCCTTTAAATTTAGAGTTATTTGGTGTTTTCTTATGTCTCATGTCCGGCCGGTCAAAAGCTAAAACGAAGTGAAGTTCGAACACCCGAAAAGAAAGTTTGGTTTTAAAATATCAATCTGGCCAATGTCAAAAACATTACATTCCCATTGATTTTTATCCACACCTGCATCATGTACTTCACTATTTTCCTAGATTTGATCCCTGATGTAAATTTTAAAGTAATACCTTATAAGGGCAGAAAATTTCGCGGTTTTCGCGGATTTTGCCTAAAACCGCGAAATTTTCAAAATCGGTGAACCGCGAAGTTTTTCAAAATCATTACGAAAATGCTTTTCTCAATGTCCTCTTTCATTATGCATGTTCAATATTTCAAATATGTGTATAGTTTGTGAGTTTCCTTAAGACTCACAGTCAAATCTCAGCCTCAGGTTCTTTATAAAGGTCTTTCTTATAACAATAATACAACGTGTAGTCAAATAAAAAAATCAAAGATTTCAGTGATCCGCGAAATTAAATTCCCGCGAATTTTTCGAAAATCGATGAACTGCGAAATTAAATTCCCACGAAAAAAAAGCAATTTGACCAATTGCAAAATTAAATTCCCGTGAAAATTTCTTCCCTTAAGGTACTCAGAATCAACCACAGTAATCTAAATAGTCCAAAGATTCTATGAATGACGAAAAATATTATAATTCTAATTAAAAGAAAAATCAAAACTACGCAAAATTTTTAGCATTTCATTCAGCTTACATGTTTTTTTATAAGCATTGCACTGTGTGTAAGCATATCTAGGCTCAGAAACGGGAAAAATTAAGCTTGTGGCAAGCATTACTTGAGCCTAAGAAAAATGTTTTTTCCTGATTTTGGCTATTTTTTTTGCTGGAATTTTAAGGCTATTTCCCTAAATCTTTTGCTTTGGATTTCTCGATTGCACTACGAAAAGATATGTAATTATTTGGAATTATCTTGATGACGCAAACTCTATTGATTGAATTGGTGATCTATTTTTCTATCTAATTGTTATTGATATTTTTAAAATTAAATCGAAATAACGAAACGAGCGTAAAATAACTCGTAAAAGAAGGAAACAAAAGAGTTAAAACACCAAATAACTCGAAAAACTATAGGAAGCAAAATAACTCGAAAATTTAAAAGAAGGAAAAAAACCGAGTTAAAATTAAGAAATAATTCGGACATTTAAAGGAAAAAAAATAACTCAAAAATTATTAAAAGAACGCAAAAATAACACGAGAATTTAGGGAGCAGTCATTAAGTATAGCATATACCTGGGCAGAAGGGATTTGTGTAGGGTATGAACTTTTTTCCCTCTTCTCTTTTGGGTAGGGTATCAAAAAAACTTGAAGGCTTTGGGAAGAGTACGAAAATATTTTGAGCCGAATTCAATTTTTTCAATTCTAAAACTCCATTATTCTTCCAAACCCTGAAATCTGAGAAATTTTAAAGTGCCATAAAAAGGGCTCAAGTACTTTAAGGGAAGAAATTTTCGCAAGAAGAAATTTTCGCGGAATTTAATTTCGTGAATTTGGGCGTAATTCACGAAATTAAATTCCACGAAACACACCAAAATGGCTAATCCGCGCTGTCAAATTCCGCGAAACACGAATATTCTCACAATTAAAAAAATCACCCCTAAAATTGGTCTTTTTAGGGGGAGGGTTAGAGTCAAACTTTGAAGATATCTTTAATTTCATTTGATCGTTTTTTTAAGCTAGCTTCAACATCCAAAGGACTAGTGCGTTCAGCTACAGCTTAACCGGCGTGCGACCCGGGTACCGGCTAGTTTTTCTTATTATTTTCCTCCAAAAGATTCCGATGATCAATAAGTTTGACTGATTGTTCCAATGCTTCATTAATGAAAACTCTCTCCTTAGCTCAAGCAGAGGAGGGGTAGGGTACGAAAATTCTCATCCAACTTTTGGTAGGGTATGAAATTTATTTGAGAACTTTTGGTAGGGTATGAAAATAAGAAGTCTGCCAAAAAAAATCCCTTCCACCCCGGTATATACTATACTTAATGACTGCTCCCTTACAGGAAGGAAAATAACTCGAAAATTTAAAAGAACAAAAAAAAACGAGAAATAACTCGAAAATTTAAAGGAAGGAAAAGTATTCGAGTTAAGATACCAGAAATTACTCGAAATTTTAAAGTCACGGAAAAAAACTGAGTTACAAAATTGAGAATGACGTGATAGAAGGTACGTCAAAATATGACGTCATAACTCGGCTTTTTAACTCGGGATTTCCGCGCCTTACCACCATACCAGGGGTTTCGCGTGACTTTGGTGAGTTAAATCTTTCCGGGTACTTAGAAAACGAAAGTACTTTGTTAAGTTTTGTAGCATTTCAGGCGGGTTCAACATTAGTGTACTCCGATATTGGCCTGATTTAAGTTCTCTATATGTAACGATCTTAAAATATATCCTTAGGCTGAACCCTACTGCATTGCTCATCAAAAAAAAAGTGCTACAGTCAGATGATCAAAAAGCAGGAAGCCAAAGAAATTCTTTTATACAATTTGATAATACATCTACAGCTATACTCCATAGTAAGTTTTAAGGTGGCTTTAGTTTGGTATTCTTTCATTCAAGAAAGTATGTATATTATGGATTTTTGACTTAATATAATGGGCCACTCCAGAATTTGTCTGTAACAGGGGGCGGACGACACAGCACAGGCTTTCCGAGGGCAAAAGTTTTCACCAAAATTTGAAATTTCCAAGGCGAGAGAAGTAAATGTATGAATTTCCAAGGCAATTGAATTAAAAAAGACAAAAAAGAGTGGAATTTCCGATGCATTTAGCAAAAGTACATGGATTTTTATCGGAATTTCCGACCACCACTGGAAAAGAAAAATTATTTCCGAGGCTAGAGAAAATTAAAAAATGCATGTCGTCCGACAGGACAGGGGGTAACAAAAACTTTCTGGAATGGCCCAGTATAAATGATATAAAAAATGTAGTAAAAAAACATAAAAAATAAAAAACAAGGGTCTCTTTTTGTTTTTGAGAAGCAAGCTAGGCAACGAGGTGGTTGTCTGTTCTCATGTGTAGATCTTTTTTTATTCTGAAATTTTTCTTTGAAGTTTGAATTAGGCGGTCATCAAAAAAATGCTCTGTTCGCGTCGCAACGGGTGTTAAACATGCAAGCGGGCGTACGGGCGGTCAAAAACATTCCCGGGTTTTTTTGTAATCACGCCAGTAACTCAGGGGCGGGTGGTAACGCGAGCAAAACAATTTTTCGATAGTCGTCAGAGCAATTGAGAAAAAAGCTATACTTCAAAAGAACAAATTGCTTTTCCCAGACAGTTAGTCACACTAGGAAACTAGTGTATATGTATAAGAATTGCGAAGCGATTCAGGCAAGTCACTCGATTCGCAAGTTGCAAGCAAAATATTTATAGGGTCACTAGAATCGTAAATACAATCCCTAGATACAACTGCTCAGGTCCAGGAAGACTGTGCCCCTTTAGAGATTTACTCAAACACTTCAGGCGTACAACAAACTTACAACGTTTACTTCTACGAATTTGAGGAAAATTATACAAATTGTTTCACAAATCGTTGGAAAATCAGCAATTTCAAATGAATGTGACTTATATACCCTAAAAATATTTCTTTAATCCATTATGCTCTTCTCTACTCCCTAAGAATATTCAATAAAAAGTTCAAAAATTGTTTTTGCTCGGGAAAGTTTGTCTGCCTTAAGCATTGAGTATTTTTAGTTATTAGTTTTTGTTTTGAACTTGTTTTACTTCCGGTTTCGAATTCCTTGCGTTCGAAATCGAACTTTCGAGTTTCGAATCTTTAATTTCGAACGTTCGAATTATAAAAAGAACATTCGAAATTTTTTTTTCCAAATTGCAATTTTTTGATACACCCCTTAACGAAAGAACTAACATAAACACCCCTGTGTCACATACCCGCTGGAAAACTTGGCAAAAATTTCGTCTCCGGTAGAAAAATACCCCTTTAACCCTTTATCCCTTTAGTTTCCCTTGCAGAGAACCCAGAGGCAACAAAATTAAACAAACTTAAAACATCACCCGGTTTATTGAGACAGGGATGTAAAAGAAGGAGGATTTCAAGACTAGAATTTAATGGAAATAAGTCGACTTATACAATTTCGAAATTCAATAATCGTACGCAGTTAGGAATATCGTATAATTGCATCATAAATTCTGAAAAATTTAACAACGTTCTAAAATTATATTAAAACTATTAGCGCTGTAAAATCCTGAGATGAAAATTATGAAAAACCAGATAAAAAGTAAAGATCTGAGATTTTGAAAGAATTCTTCAACGATGCTACTAAGCAAATATTTTACTATATATTTTACTGGCTGTGTATTTTTTCAAAGTTGGGAAATCTAAAGGCTCTTAATCTTAAGTATGTTGGAGACAAGTATGACAAGTCTGTCACCCTTGAGTTGTTGACAAACAGGAGCAAACTCTTCACATAAAAAAGTTTAAAAAAATCTGTGACTTTTTTCTCGGCTGTATTAATTGTAGCACAGAAATTAAAAGCAGTTAAAGTGCATCATAAAAATAATGTCAAGTTTTGTCGATGTATTTTGACATTTTACAAGTCATTAACACGGTTAACATATACCATTACCAACAATAAAATCCTTTAAAATACAATCCCATTTCAATGTTCTATTTCCCTGACCACCAATGCGTATTCATAAACAACAAACAACAACCACGGAGTCCATATCATCGAGGGTCGGCCAAGCCAAAATTTAAAAACAACAACAGAGAAACAGTTCTTCTTCCACTCAATAAGGGGAGGAATAAATTCTTCCAGGTTAGCCATATCCAAAATATTTTATCTTTTTCCCATTTCAAAACATACTAAAATTCCAAATTCATGTTGTGCTCTCTACTACCAAGATCCATAATCATCTAAGGAATGGTTCTTCCACCATCATAATACAGTTTATTTTCCAGCTTTGAACCTCTTTTTGCAACGAAGCAACAACTCCGTTGAGGCTGCTGTCCTGTTGACGAAACAATAAAAATTCCATCTTCTTTCTTTCTCCAGCTGCTTTCTTCGTTTCTTTTCATCAAGCACCGTTTCTTTTCAATTCAAAGCACCAACATCTCTTTTCAAAACAATGATTTTATTTTTCAAAGACAGAGTCAACATTCGAATTCAGAGTCAACATTCGAATTTGGAAAAGTTCGAAAATCTTTTCCCGAGTCAATGCAACGACTTCTTGAAAAACGAGCGTTTGAACGCTTCCAGCCCGCGCTGATTTTTCAATCTCTTTTTTAAATTTCCTAATTTAAACACTAGGGAGATAATCGAAACAGAAACTCAAGGCAAGATTATCTCCGCAACATTTTAGATCTGGTATACATCCTCTACACTAAAAACCAATTGTTCCAAATTTACGGAAGGGACGGATAGAAATGTATGAGAAAGTGCAGCCTGATGGATCGACATGATGTTTTCGGTACCGTAGAAAACGCACATCAATTTTTCCTTGGCGCTCCCCTGGTATATAGAATTTAAAGGTACATGCACACGATAGCAAAACTGCTTCGCTCATGTATATTCGCTTCGCAATTAAGCTTTCAGGGAAAACAACATCAGTCATCTACAGGATACATTTCAACAACAAGCAGTTAGTCACACTAGCGTCCCGCCAAAATGCGTATCAAAGATTTATGCTGCGAAAGCGCTATATTGTTTACTTGACTCTCAAGCAAAAAAATGCGCCGCAAAACTTCTAAAGGGATTCGTGAAAAAATAACCCGGCACTTTTTAATGAAATTAACATTTTCAAAAACTTTGAGAAATTGCCTAAAATTTGAGCCATAGATGAAAAAGTTTGAGCCAAGCCAACCTTGAAAACTAATTTGAAGATCAACTTCCCAAGGAAAAGATCTACGGGGGAGGCGGAACCCACCTAGATCCGCGCACCGCCGGATAGGCTATCTCCCGGAAATTTTGCCGGATCTCAAACAATGACCCATTTACATGTGCGGAATTGTTTTTACTTTAGCGTATAAACAAGGCCTTAAAAATCGAAGCGCTGTCTCGGGAATTTAATGACTAATTTTGGTTGGTTGATTTTGGCTGCTGCACGTTTTATTTTGTTTCCAACTTTCAAGTTTTAAATTAATATTGTCTTGCGAACTTGATTCAGGTAACTCTCATCCTTGTTGTTGAAATGTATCCTGTAGATGACTGATGTTGTTTTTTCTGAAAGCTTAATTTCCTAGTGTGACTAACTGACAAGGATGAGAGTTACCTGAATCAAGTTCACAAGACAATATTAATTAAAACTTGAAAGTTGGAAACAAAATAAAACGTGCAGCAGCCAAAATCAACCAACCAAAATTTGTTATTCAATTCTCCTTCAAAAAGTAGAAACATGTGAAGAAAGGCTAAGACCAAAGCAACCACACGACATTCACCTTATTCCCGGTCACCAATTAATGCTTCGACGAGAAAAATGACTGGTCACGTGACGAAAGTCCGCAATTTTTCCCTCCGCCTCAGTTGACTCCTTGCTCCACCTATCCAGCCATGCCTAATTTTTAAAATATGCATGATACAGTTATTATGCATCATGACTGTATCATTGTTTTTATGCTGGAGTACATAATTATTCAACATGGCTACCTCTTTAAAAAAAGGTCTATAGTCCCAAGTTGGAGCAGTTGACGGTAGGCATGTGACATACCAAATTGTCAGAAATTTCATGTACATTCCAAAACACATCACAACTATGATTTTGACCCCTAGCATACCGTAAGTTGGTCGAATCTCAACATCCATCCTTCTTCTAATTTCAACACCCTTCTTTAGAGATATAGAATAATTAGAATAATATGAAAGTTGGAAACGGTGATTGAAAAAGAATTTTTCCTCTCCTACCACTAAGCAAAGAAAAATAGTTTCAACCTTTCTATTATTTTCAGCTCTAGAAAAGGGTGTCGAATTTAGACGAGGGATGTCGACATTAGACCAAGTTACGGTATGCTAGGGGTCGAAATCAAGCTAGAAAAAGCAATGGCTATTTTTTGACATTTTTTTCACGAAAAATAATGTAAAATCATAAAATTTTATCATAAAGAACACGTATAATTTGAGCTTGAAAATATATTTACATACAATACATTTTAAATATCACTAAATGTACGGTTAGTGTAAAATGTGACAGGTCACAGGTTACAGGTCACAGGTCACAGGTCAACAAAGTGCAGACCAGAAAAAAGATAATAAGATCATAACATATACATAACATAACATTAATACATAACGCATTAAATTACAAAAAAGTAATACATGTTATTTAGATATTATAAAATGACAATTGAATAGAATAACAACATAGTGACACTTACTTACAAAAATAATGACAAAATCATAAAATATGATGCCTAACAAGACAAAAGCACGAAAAATATTTATTATACAAAATGTGATGTGGATGGTGTGAATGGATAAAAAATGACACCAAACAGAAGCTTGCAAGGTCCCAAAGAGAGTGGTTTTAGAAGGATGGAACTAATTAATTATTCAGTTATTATTTTAATGTCTTAATGACAATTTTTGACAAAAATATTAAAAGAATCATAAAATCTGATGCAAGAAAAGACAAAAACACGAAAAATATTTATAATACAGAATGTGATGTTGATAGTGTGAATGGATATAAAACGGTACCAATCAGAAGCTTGTGAGGTCCCTAAGAGAGTGGTTTTAGAAGGATGAAACTTTAATTAATCATTCAATTGTTATTTTAATGACTTAATGACAATTTTTGACAAAAATATTGACAGAATCACAAAATATCATGTCTTACAAGAGAAAAATACCAAAAATATTTAGCATACCGAATGTGATGATAACAATATGGCTGGATATAAAATTACACCAATCAGGAGTTCGTGAGTTCTCTGAGAAGGTAGTTTTAGAGTGATGTGTTTTATTATATGTAACCATCATATAACATCACAAACATTACAATATGTAATATACCTGTTATACGTATAATATGGTTTCAAATATTTTCTGGTCTGCATTATACACGGCGCAAACTGCGAAAGATCGACAAAAGCACATGGTTAAATTTTGATGTTTGAAATGGTTTTATATGGATGAAATTGCTTGAGAATTATGTTTTTGATAATTCTTTGTGTTTTCCAAACATTTTCCTCTGCAATGACATTGATTAGAGTCAACCTGTCATCACTGACCTGTGACCTGTGACCTGTTACCTGTGACCTGCGTTTTACACAAACCGCTAAATGTACTATTATAATGGTGAAGCTGGTGAAAAATAAAATCATCTATTGTTTGAAAATGTTCAATTTCCTTGTTATATGTGATCCTTCAAGCAATTTTATGTACATAAAAATCTTTCCGGCACAGTCCGGCAAACATCGGAAAATGATCCGCCACATTGCCGGCAATATTCGATAATCCTCCGCTCACTCATAGAATTAAGCCGGCAATTTATCGGTTCACGTGTCCCCGTGTCCTCTGCTCATATTTTCTGACCCCAAGCCTGTAAAACCAATGCAATAAGGTTTTTTGACTGGCTATTACTAAGTTCTTGAGGGACCAGTTTTTGCCTGAAAATTATCTTGAAGAATTTTTTTTGACATGTTTATACCCCAAAATGTCCCATATGTAACGTGTCCTCTCAACACTATCAATGATAAAATGATTGTTGTGTCATTTTTGGCAATTTCCATCAGCTAATTCTTTTCATTTTCAGTTGTACTAATGAGAAAATAATTTTTTTCCGTGCTACTTACATAGTTAGCCTGATCTATATTTCTGGTGTGGCTCTTTAACTGCGTGGTTCAATTTTTCTGTCCCATACGTAATATTTTTCTAAAAAGCCTGTGAAATTTACAAAACCATACATTACCAATCATGCTGTTTTTAACTTCTCTTCTATATCCCCTATTTGATATTTGTCTTCTGGGTAAAGATTTTAGGAGCTATAAGCCCTCAAATCTCATAAATTGGAGTGCAACCACCATAATGTCCCATACGTAACACCAACGATTCACAATTTTTTTCTGTAAAGGTTTACACTGAGAATCTGTTATTGGAGCACTTGCAGTGTAGCTGGAACCTCGATATTCCAGGATTAGAAAAAGCTATACTATACCTGTTATCTTTTTTCTTTCAAGAATCAACAAGCCATCAACATTGATAAATTACACACATTTCCTCAGAAACTTTTAAAGTTATCTGTCATTATGACTTTCTTGAAACCGTTCCGAAATTAACCAATCGGGTTAGGTATCTGAATTCCTATGGGAGTTCTTTTCTGAGATTTGTAAAATAGCTAAGTCGCTAAAAACTTTTCCTGGGGGTTTGAGGAATAAACAGAACTGTTATCATTTGTTTTTTATTTAAACATATATTTAAATTTGTGCTCAAAAATACTTAAATAAATAAGTTAATAATATTATTCAATATACTATTTGTATCTCTCAGAAAATAAACACTTACAGAACGACATAGTTTATCATTTGGAATACCCCGGTGTTTGGACCATTCTATCATGGGCGCAAAATAGGGCAGAAATTAATACTAGGGGGAAATTTGTAAAATTTCTAGATTTTTTTAGTCAAAGCACTTGTTATACATTTTCGGAAAGTACAGGAGTCCGAATTTCAATGTTTCCAATTTTTTTTCGGACACTTTGGTGTGATTTTCAGACAAATATGACAGTCTCAGGTAAAAATCATAGGGACAAAAATTAATGAAAATTATAGCTTGAGATAACGGAGACCTGTTTTATATTTTTGGAAAGCTCTCAAAAAATTTGATTTGATTCCTCTACCTAACTCGAGATATTAACCCTTAAAAACAGTGTTTTTCAGCCAAAAACAGCTGTTTTGTCCAGTTTTTGCGCCATTTGAATATTACTCTAATCTTAATTTTTTGAGAGCTTTTCAAAAATATACAACAGGTCTCCGTTTTCTCAAGCTAAAATTGTCATTAATTTTTGACCCTATAATTTTTGCCTGAGACCGTAATTATTGTCCGAAAATCACACCAAAGTGTCCGAAAAAAAATTGGAAACATCGTAATTTCTATTACCCTACCCCTTAGCTTTCCAAAAATGTATAACAAGTGCTTTGACTAAAAAAATCGAGCGACCTCAAAAAAACGAACAAATTTCCCCCTACTATAAGTAGCACCCTCAGCGCAAGATTGCCGCTCATCTTTATTCGCCTGCGCGAAAACGCAAAATAATCATTTTTTTCTCGCGCGCTCAAGGGAAAAGGAAAGTGATTGATATTCTTTGAAGGAAAAATGTCAGAAACAAACCCAAAGACCAAACAATGTATTTTGTTGTTGAGAATCGATCCTGTGAAGATGAAAAAATTTCTGCCATGCGTTTCTTTTGGAACGGTGAAAAACTCTAATTTCGATCTTCCTTAAGGTAAAGAGGTTGAAAAATTTGGGTTAGCGAGGCAAAAATCGCTAAAAAATATAATATATAAAATAGTAATCCTCAAAAATCAAAGTTCCAGCCTAACTGACTTGAAGGTCTCATGGATGTGCATAATAGCAAGCAAAACTGCATAGCTGGAACCCCCCCCCTTGGCCTGAGGGGGGGGGCTAAAAGGTCAAACAGCAATTGGTACCTGATATTGGCCTGTGGCTAGGGGGGCTAACCATGTTAGGGGTCACCTAAATTTTTTCAGATGGACCTACCTGGGGCTAGATTCTATGTTTGGTGATTTTTTTCTGAGCTTGCTTTTCATCATAAGCAGCCTACCAGACCATAGGTTGACACTTTCTCATCTTATATTTTAGTGGGCAGTTCCAGAAAAAAATCATTACCATAGCTGTGGACGACAGGGTTTTGGGGATTTTTTTTTCACTTGGAAATCCTGAGAAATTGGAAAAAGGTTTCGGAAAATCCAGGATTTTTCCTCATTATTTAGTCATATGTATTGGAAAATCCATAAAATTTGCTCTATTTCCTTGCCAAGTTTCGGGAAAATCAAAGATTTTCCGGTAAAAAATCTTGAATGTTAAGGAAATCCTTAAGTTCTTCAAAAGTAAATTGTTACGAAAAATCCATGTCGCTCACAGGGGGGTAACGGACTATAGCTTGAACCGCCCAAGCAATGCTCAAAAACTGAAAATTTGGTATCTAATATATTATCTGTAAAAAATCTTTAATTCTGTTGCATTACTTTGATAAAAAATCTGTCTGGCAAGGGATTTGCACCCTGACTTACAAAACCTTGATAATCTGGCATGAACCTTCAGTACAGTTTAGCTTATTTCCTATTTCATTCTTAGGGCATTTATTCTATTTAGCAAAATAAGCTAAAATAACTATTGTATTTGTTTGATTGTTGTCATTGGCTTAGGGGTCACCTAAAATATTTGGCAACTTACCTAAATCTTACGGGTCAACTGAATTCTTAGGGGGCACCTAAAACCTGCTGCCAAGCCATGAAACTGTAAATTTCTTTTCCTTTTTCTTGACTTACAGCAACCCAAACAAAGATGTCCCATGCGTAACAGGCTATCCCATACGTAACAGGCTGTCCCATACGTAACATTTACTCATTGTTGAAAATTCAATTTTTCAACAAATGGGTGGAAAAGCTCTCTGGAGTAGTTAAACTTATCAAGTATTGATCCAAGTAATAATTGAAAGTCTTATAATGAATATTTATTCACAGAATATCCCAAAATATCAATCATGAAAATGCGTTACGTATATGGGACATCCTAAAAAATGAACCAAAATTTTCTTCTTTTTGGTTTAATTAGTTCTTTGGCTTAAATAAGTTCCTTGGGTTAGTTGTGATCTATCTTTCATGCTCATTTTGATAATAGACCCTTCTGGGATCTTAAATGCAAATCAAAATTCACAATTTTTTGAAAAAGGTGATAAATTTGGAGAAAAATGTCAATTTTCTCATTTTTCCCAAATCAGAAACCTCAACTAGACTTTCAAATGGTCACTTTCATTGCCTAGAATTGTTTCAAAGTCAATTTTTATTTATGATATGACTTTACAGTTAGAAAATTGCCTATGAACAGTTGTTACGTATGGGACAAATTTTCTTCAATTGGCTACAAATGGTGGGCATTATCTCCAAAACCAAAAATACTTGAGGTGGCACACATTTCAAATTTCACACAAAGATACCTAAGGAACAGTTTTGAATAAAATAATCATTTTTGAAGAAACTTTGATTTTCACTTTTCTTGGAATAATTTTTGGGCAAAATTCTTGCAACAGCCCTGATGCGAGACTTTGATTGTCAACAAAGTGCCGTAAAATATCATTGAAAAAAAGATGAACTTTAAATCTTAAATATTTTCAATTTGAAGAATTGGTACAAAAAAATGAAACATGGAAAAGTTTTATTTTTTATTGGTTCAATCGAAATAGGGGATTTGGAAATCTTTCTATGTTTGATTTTTTGCACAAACCTTTGTAACTATGGACAAGCACCCCGTTGCTAAGATGTTGGCTTGAAATCAAAAGTGAAACCACTGAAAATAAAAGTAAAATCAGCCCGCATTCCAAATCCTGTAGACATAATAAAAACTTTAATAATTTTCTGCGTGACTAACGGACATCCTACATGACCTGCCTCCCCCCGAATATCAAACATGTAATACTTTGTTCTTGTAAAACCTTATGTTGAATTATCAAATCTTGAATGTCTGGTAGTAATTTTAACCAAAATTTGGTCAGTAACAGTTAACACAAAGCCAGAAAAAGGGTATCACAATATCTTTACTTTTTATAGCAATATTACAGTTTTTGGTACTTCCAACTTCAATTGCCTATAAAAAAATGAGAAATTGCTTTTAGACTTGGATTGGATTTATACACTTCAATATGTGTAATTGAGATCTAACAGTGATTTCTCATAGTTGTCAATTTGAAATTTTGATCTAGATGTTACTTTACTCATGGAATTCATGATATATTTACGTAAATTATTATTGTTATAATAAATTATTGTTATAATAAATTATTGTTTGATTTCTTGGGTACCCCATTTTACAGTTTTATAGCAAATTCAATATGTACATATAAACTTTTTGGCCTCCTTTAACCATATAATTGCATCGTCTTTGGAGAATTTACTGTTAGATAACACCTTCTACGAATCAAACTAGAAAACCAGCATTAACATTATCAAATTTATCAATTTATCAATTTTGACCTGATGTGTCACTTTAATGCCTGATTGTATATAAATCTACACATTACAATTTTTTTTAAATTTCTATAAATTGATACCACTAAACATTTTGTAGGGTACTATTGATAATATTGAGCTGAAATTGCAAAATATAAAAGGGTATTATGTAAATCTCACAGAGAGATAATATAAAAGTTATATAAATCGATGACCAGGAACAAAATTTTTCTATACATATTTTTAATTTTAGGTTAAAAAAAAAGAGTCCATGAGATGAAGAAGACTGAAGAACAAGAATTTTCAAATTCATTATTAAATTTAATTCTACTGGAATCATCTTCTCTGCTTTCAATTATCGGAAGTCTTCTTATTATTGTGAGTTATTTGTTGTATAAAGACATCCGGACACCGTCAAGACATATCATAGTATGTATGAGCATCTCTGACTTGGTTTACTCTACGGTAAACTTTCTCGATGCATATGCTAAGAGTCCAAACCATGATGTTTATTCAGATTTATGTGTATTAAGCAGTTTCATGGGTTCAACAGCAATTTTATGGTCGTTTTTTTGGGCAGTGGCACTATCAATATTTCTTAATGTGCTAATCGTGCAAAAAGATCCTGTATTTGCAGATACATTGATTCATAAAGTATTTCACCCAGTGTGTTGGCTTATACCTCTAATTATAAATGTATTTGCATTGTGCTTCAACAAACTTGGTAATACGTTTGACTTTGTTGCTCCTGGTTGGTGCTGGATAGAAATAAAATTAAACGGTGAGAAACATTCTCATTTTTGTGCTATATTTTTAATGACAGTTATAAAATCTGCAATCAGAATCTCAAATTAAAAGCTCAAAGTTGACTGCTGCTGCTGCGGATTATAATACAGACTACTCCATTTAGCTATTTATTCAATCTATTCTATTTCCCTTTTTCCAAAAATATGAATTTTTCAGATTTATTACAACTGATAAAGCTGCACCTTTGTAACAAGTACTATCTTTCTTAATAGATGTTACTGGGAAGGTCGAAAATAGAGGTGATGCAATATTTTGGATGACATTAAATTATAAAGGAATTGAAATTCTGACGTATCTAACAATTGCTTTGATGTATTTGAGGATTAAATGCCACTTGAAGGATAAGGTTTTTATTATCAATTCTATGTTGTTGTTTTTTCCATTTTTTTCAATCAGTTTCAATAAAAAAGCAAAGCCTAATTTCATTCATACTTAGTCTATTCTCAACTTCAGTTGAGAAACTTTCAACTTATGCTGAAATCTTTCACACTTGTTCTTTGGCTGAATATATGGGGGTGTTTTTTTTCATTTTTTGAAAATTTTGATTTTTAGGGGCGTGGTCACGAGTTTTTCGCCAAAACGAGGCTAAAAACTTTGGGACAGACAGACTTAAAAAATTGTCCGATTTGGTTGAAATTGGTTACTTTTATCAATTTTCCAATTGGACCTACAAATTGAAGAATGAAAAATTGAAGATGAAACCAGTGCGGTTAACACGTTCAACAGTGTTGCAATAATTGCTGAAAAGGCAGGTTTTAATTATGAATAAGAGAGGAAATGATTGCTAGTGTCAAATTACTTAAAAAGTTATAGGTGTAAAAATACTCTTTTCTTGAATTTTCTAATTCTAGATAAAGAATTTCGAAAATAGTGAACGCAAGATGTCAACTTTTGTATCACCGAAATCAGTTCAAGCGGCAAAAACAACAGATCGTAAATTAATTTTCATACCAATTATGTTGGTGTTGTTGCGTATTTGGGGAACCATACGTTATATTTTGTTCATTATACAGAGTAAGGATGGAGATATGGTTCATCTAAGAATGAGTTTAGCCGACAAAGCCTTCCTTTGTTTACAGGTGCGTTAAGTATTGTTTTAAAGTTTGACTTTTTTTTGGACCTACCTTCGGGTACCCCGGTGGAGGTTCTATAAATTAACCCATGTCCGTTCGTTCGTCTGTTACCAGCTTTTCTCAGGATTGGCTCATTAGTTTTTTCAGATTTTTTGCACAATGATGCAAAATGGCAATGCCCAGAACGTGACGGAGCCCGATTTTTGAGAAAAAATTTATTTGGGCAAATTTGGGCCAAAAACTACCTAAAAATAGGGCTTTTTGGACTTTGTGCAAAATCATGTACTTCATTTTTTCTGATTTTTTGTACAAAGATGGAGGGCAAGATTCTCTAAAGAATGGCTGAAGTGGTTTTTCCCGGAAAATTCTTATTCGCCTTAAAAAACGGATTTTCGTATTTTGGGGAAATTCCCTTACCAAATAAGAAAATATACCTTTTCTCAATGTTGACTGATAATTTTTTTCTGAATTTTTGCACAATGATGCAAAATGGCAATGCCCAAAATGTGACGGAACCAGATTTTTAAGGAAAATTTTTTTGGGCAAATTTGGGCCAAAAACTGCTTAAAAAAAGGGTTTTTTGGGCCTGAATGGTTTAAGTGATTTTCGTATCTGGGGAAATTCGTTTTTACCATTTTACATTATTCAACACACAAGCTTTATTTTTCCATTCTGAATTTTTGTACAGTTATTGTCACTTTTTTCTTATTTTCATCTGATGTTAATCATTAGGTAGGTCCATTCAGCATGTTGCTTGTTTAACTTTACTTTATTTGCAGGATTAGTATTGAAATATTTTATTTAGGAAAAAACTAACAGGATCTAGGGAGGATTTGGTTGGTAAGTTATCAAGTCACTTTGCCCCAGCTTTTTTTTCACCAATAAGTTATTTTCTTTAACTGAATTTTTGTCTTTTCTTATAATTATACATTTTCAAGTTGGTTTTTTTTATTTCAGACTGTTGGTGACAACTTGATCGGAGCTGTCAATTGTGTCCTGTTTTGTTTTCTCACACCAAAAGTATGGAATCATCTTAAAGAGTCAATGTCTAACATGAAGTCAAAACTTTGCTGCAACAAAAAGCAAGAGATTATCTTAGACCCTGATGAAAAGACAAAGCTTATTTCCCAAAGCATGTGAAAATTGGTACTGTAGGTTTTATTGATGACTAAAAAACGAAAGAGCATTCTTTCAATGACGTTCTAATGGCGTGATTGTTTCTCCAACTTTCGGTTTGTAAGAAGTGATGATAGCTTTCAGACCCTGGGTGTTTACTTGAGCAAGTGAAGGGTATGGGTATGTGCCGCCCTTAAGCGTACCCTTTTTGGAACCTGGCAGTCCCTGTAAGGGTTGGAAAAATCAGAAAATCAAACCTCAGTCCTACTTAGGGTCGGAAAAATAAGAAAATTTCAACCTTCTGCTCCAAAAAGATAGAAATTTGGTCAAACTAACCCCAATAAGGGTAGTAAAGTTCTTCTTTTTTTCCGCCTTTTTAGTCGTAGGTCTAAGGGTCCAAAGTTGGAACCTAGTTATCTCTAAGCTACCAAGCTAGAACCCCCTGTTTTCTTCAGTTTTGACTCTTGGAAATTTTTTTAATGAAATTAATAATATTCTTTGTAACTTTGTATATAAATTGCTGAATATATTGTTTTTTATTTTGTAATGATTTTATTTTTAGTAATTTTCTGGTATAAGTCATGAAATTATTTTTTTCCTTCCTTATCTCTACGTTTTTATGAAGGGTTACTTTACTTTTTTATTCATTTATGAGATGCTTATTTTGTACTTTGTATGTGTCGCTTCTTTCGTCATAGCATAGCTGTCAATTTTATTTCCTCTTAATCTAAAGATATTTTATGTAACGATGTAAATTATGTTTTTCTTACATTAAATACGCATATATTCAGTTTTTGTTACAGTTTTTTTTTATATTTTTTTCATTATTGACCAAAGTATTATAATACTGCATTAGAAAGTATAATCAAAAAGTAACAAAATTGCATGTGTTATGTTATGGTGTTACTATGCATGAAACGAGCTCATGTAATTTTTTCTATTTTTAATTAAAACTTCTCTTTTTGAGTCATGTGAGGCTTTTAATTGAATCTTCAGATGAATCGATTTGACAACATTTTCGACTTATTAAATGATAAACCGTGTTGTATGAATACTACTTCAAAGATACTACAGTAAAATAGCATTAAGCCATGTGTCTACTCCGGAAAGTTTGCAGCGGATCGGTACGGATTGGAACGTTTACTATTGTTCTAAGGATTACCTTCGACCCAGTTGCCACATATCTTTTTCACGTGAACGATTCAATTGTTCACGTGTTTGGATCGAAACAAACGGATCGAAAAAAAAAGTTGGATCGGTTCAGATCGCTTTTCTTCTTCTTTCCAATCCGTACGGATCCGTTGCAAATTTTCCGGAGTGGACACATGGCTTTAGGTTCTAATGTAAATGGTCCTTCGTTTATTTTTTTGAATGAAAAAAACTTTTTTGTATTTAGAGCGAACAAACGAACAATTTTATAAATGAAAATGAAAAAGAACAAAAGAAGGTAACAAATAGAAGAAGATTTCATAAGAAAATAAAGATGGCTGCGAATGACATGCTCAGTGAATTATTCAAATTTCATGCACAAATCATCATCGTCCTTACCTGCAGTCTATCCATTCTTGGTAGTATCCTTATCATCACAACGTACGCTCTCTATAAAGATATTCGTTCACCCTCACGTCACATTATTGTTTGTATAAGCATAGCTGATATGTTTCAAGCAATGGCTAACTTATACTCTGCTTATTTTGTAAACCAAAAGGATGAACATTTTATGGAAAATTGTATAATCCAAAGTTTTGTTGGGTCAACAGCTATCAATTGTTCCTTTATGTGGACAATGATGCTAGCCATTTTTCTCTTTATCTCATTGGACAGAGAGAAGCCATCTTTAGCCATTCGATTGATTCATCCATGGTTTCACTTGATATCCTGGCTTATACCTTTATTCATCAATTTGTTAGCGTTATTTCTTAGGAAGTTAGGCGATAATTATGATTCAGCGTCTGCTGGATGGTGCTGGATTCGAATGGATGATGGTATCATATTTATTTTACAATCTTTATTCATTTTAAGAATATTCCCAGAATCTCCCAGCTGCATAGGATAGTTTGTTGAGCGGTTAACAGACAAATAAAAAAATTTGTCGGTGGGAAGGTACTGGCTAGTATGAAGGCATATGCGCTTTAAATCTTAAGTGAAGAAATAGCCTGATTCTAATTGCTCCAAGTGAAATTTTTTTACCAATCATCAGGTGCTCTCCCAAAAGATAGATTTTTCTTCTGAGTGCAAACTAACTTCTTTCTGAATTCGATTTTACTAGGTTGGGGGTTTTTTTTGGTTGAGTTTATCTCTACCCAAATATTATATTAATTCTTTTTTTTTGTCTAGCTCATGCAACATTATGGATGTTTTTGGACGGCAAGGGTTTGGAGTTGTTAACATACATCGTTATTATAGTGCTTTATACTAAACTAAAATGGCATCTTCAACGAAAGGTATTAAATTTAAGGGTTTTTAAACTTTCTTCAAATCTTTATGTTTGTTTTACTGGTAGCTTTAAGTATTTCAGAATTAATTGCCTCCTTACCGAATGATTTAATTCTTTCTTGTTATTCAGAGGTTTGCTATCTATAATCCAGGAAATAGTTACAGAAAAATGCTTTTAAAACCTAGTCCCTCTTATACAGTGTTCAGGTCGCTGGAAAGTTTGTCTGTTCAAGAAAGGGAGGAGGCATCTCAGAGGAGTTGTTTCATTCTTTTTTGCCCCTGATTGTCAGTCATTCAGCAGTTTTCGAGTTTTCAGTCATATAGTTATGTCCTACTATTTTGTATTTGTTGTCATGAATGATTTTATTAATTACTTTCTACACTTTCTTATTCTAGATTCGAAAATTTGAACGTAGTGAATCATTCAACGAAAACTTGACACGTTTCTCACTTAAAGCAGCCAAACAGGTGGACAAAAAGATCATTCTTGTACCTATTGTTTACATATTGTTACGCATTTGGGGTACGGTGCGTTTCTTCATGTTTATAGCTGGTACGGATGATAAGAAATATAGAGTTGTAGCTGACGTCTTCATAGTTTTACAAGTAAGTGAGAGTAAAATTGCTTTCTTTTACCGTCGTCCTCAGGTACTTAGGATCTGGAGAAGCCAGAAACTAGCCACCCCTTTGCAGAAAAACACAAACTCAATGAAATCATTTTAACGGTGGTCTTAGAAGGATGTATATTTGAATGTAAGGCCTGATTTATATGTGGGTGGGAACTTGGCAACCACCTTTTTCTTTTTCTACAGAACCTTAGTCTTACTTTGGTTATCTTGCTTTTTCTGTTGATTTCATAAAGACTCTCCTGGATGACTCATCTCTTCAAATTGGATGTGATACAACCCAATCTTGTTTAGCTCTAGTTTAGACAATCAACTTTTCGCCCTGTCTATTCTTATTGCGAATTGAAGTTGGCATCAGAGAGTTGGCTGTCTAAAGTCAATGCATTGCCCTCGGGGGGGGGGGGTACTTAGGCAAATGGAGGGTACGGTATGTGCCGCCCTTAAGAGTACCTTTTTTGGACTTCCAAAGTCCCGCTAAGGGTCGGAAAAATCAGAAAATCAAATTTCAGTCCCACTGGTCGGAAAAATAGGAAAATTTCAACTTTTTAACCCCTGAAAGATTGAAATTTGGTCAAAATTGGTCAAATTTGTACCGCTAAGGGTCGTAAGGATCCCAAAATTTTCCTTGGTTTTCTCCTTTTTAGTCCCGGTAAGGGTCCAAAGTTTGAAAGTCGGGCGGCAACCCCCCCCCCCCGTCAGCTCGCAACCCTAGTACCACTACCCCCCCCCCCCCCGGGATTGCCCTCTTTTGGCGTCAATGCAATGTCTTCTTTCAACCTTTTTATAGATTTTAACTACCGAATTAGTGCCCATTTTTTGCCTACTCTAACAATTAGGCAGGCAGAAAGTCCGTCGTCTAAACTAGAGCTTAATTGAAAAAATGATGAATCTGTTTCCTCTCCTTTTTTTAGTTATTTGGTGATAACTTGGTTGGATTTGCAAACTGTGTATTGTTTTGTTTCCTAACAGTGAAAATTCGAAGACATTTAAAAAGTTCGTTGTCTCGAATGTACATCAAATGTCGGACATGTTACCGGCCAGACGAGTTTAGTTATATGGATATTTCTTCGGATGGAGAATTAAGTGAAGATATGTCACTTTCTTCTACATGATACATATTCAAAATGAAGTCATTTTTACTATCTGATAAAGGTGGAAATGTGGAAATTTGCTCCAAATTTGAATACGCACTATAAATAAATATGAATATTTTTATTTGCATTTTTGGATACACTTTTGTTACGATAGATTATCGTGTTCACTTTATTATGACTACGTATTATATTTTACAGAGACCATTTTTATATTATAAACAGTTTGGAATTTTTAACCCTTTCAACCCAAAAGCTCTTTATGAGGTTTTTTAAAAACACTATGATCTGAATATGAGATATATCCGGAAGTCATCATTGAGAACTTAGAACTGAAAGGGTGAAACGAAAAATTTTGTGTAGAATTTTTATAATTTTGTAAATGTTATAAAAGTTCACTAATCTAACAGCACTAATTGATACTAATTTAAAAAGTCATAATTTATTTATTTAAAATCCTGGTCTTGCTGTCGCCTAAACTAAAGGCAACCCTGTGTCACAGAACCGTTTGGACCCCAGCCCCATTTGGCAAAAATTTCGTCTCTGGTGGTGGAAAAATACCCTAGAATTTCAGCCCCACTGGGAAATTCAGTGTTTAAAAATTGCGCTTCAAAACCGTCCCCACTGAATTTTTAACCTTGGAACAATAGAATTTCTATCCCGATTGGGACTATTTCGATAGGAATTTTTATCCCCGATGAGAAAACAAGTTCCACCGGGGCTGTGAGACAGGGGTGTCTAAAGTCATCTTTGGAGTAATTGAGTATGAATTGAACAATATTTTGGAACTAAAAATTTAGTAAGAGTTAGAAAATAATTAACCATTTAATCAACCATTTAATTGAATTGAATTCGATTATTCTTGACTTAATAAGAGAAAAACTTCATTCGGTGAAACTTTTTTCTGGCAAAGATTTTCCTGTTCAATTTGCTGAGTTTACAGACTAAATGTCTAGGAATGAATTGTTTTCTCAATTTTATCTTAGGTGACTAAAAAACTAAAATGATACCGTTCTATGTACCTGGATAAAGTGAAGCATGGAGAAGATAGGTGCAGGCTACAGACTTTGGGCTTTACGAAACCATGCAAAAGAATTCTTAATGGTATCGACAACCCTGTCTGTTTTTGGTTGTCTGGTCATCATTGCCACGTATGCTTTATATAAAGACATTCGATCCTCTTCAAGACATATTATTGTATGCATCAGTATAGCTGATTTGGTTGTATCCTTATCTAACCTAGCTGCCGACTTTCTTCCTCCCGCCATACATGATGCATGTATTCTACAAAGCTTTGTCAGCTCGACCGCGCTTCTTGCATCCTTTATGTGGACTCTCTTCCTGGCTATTTTTCTATACATCAGTTTAGTTTTAGAGAAACCGTTCACGGCTAGAGCTTTAATTCATCCATGGTTTCACTTGGTTTGTTGGTTGTTACCATTGGTGATTAACATGGTTGCATTGTGTACTCGTAACCTTGGTAACAATAACGACCTTGCAGTGTCTGGATGGTGTTGGATCGAAATACCAGGTAATTAATTATTCTAATTATACAACTGAATTTATTTAGGTTGCGTACCCCGCTTGATTTGTACTACCCCGCTCTCGCCTAAATCTTTTTTATCAAAACCATTTTCTCCTAACGTAATTTCACGCGCCACGTATCTTCTATAGCAAAACATCATAAATTTTCTGTCTCACTTCTGGATTCTGGAATCCTCAGTTCGGATAGTCTACACAATAGACAGCTCAAGGCTTCCAGGCGTTACTCTTGGTCTATAGGCACTGCTATAGGCGGCCACTAGTAACCCCGACCGGGAATTGCTTTATTAATAGTTTTAAACATAATAGACAACTTTCACAAAGGATGTTTAAAACACAGCTGATCGGCTTAGGCTTCGATACTCTCTATTGTTTTATCAAAATCTCAGTGCGCATGCGATTTACCCGGAGAATTTCAATATTTAAAACAAGAGTAGTGCTTATATCCCGAAGAGTAGGAATTTTACGCTTGAAACGAATTTAGTATTTGAACATAAAAGTTATATCTTTAGGTTCTTTAACACTTTTAACAAAGAATTGCCTTTATAAATTGCCTTTTAATCAAATCCCTTAAGAGTAATTAAAAATTTAATTGCAAAAATGACGTTATGAACTTTTAAAAGACGTTAATAATATCTTGCATTACCTTCTTTTATAAAAAGTGCTAAGTTTTAATGGGTAATTAACCTTTTTGTTTCAAAATTATTTTAAACTGTCTGCAAAGAATTGAACTCTTTTAAATTTTTTGAAAAGATTTTCAAAATTAATGCATCAAAAGTTAGGGCTGTTTTTAAAAATTGGGATGGAAAATTGGTCAAAAAACATAATTTTCAAGATTTTTAGGCAAATAAGCTTTTAGAAAAAATTTCCGAAAAAATAATTTTCGGTAAAAGATACACGGTATACCGCCAAAAATTTTTCCATAATATTTTTTCTTCGCCAAAAAATAATACTCTTCGTCGCAAAAGTCTTCATTTCTTCTTCATCAAATTTTTTCATTGCGATTCTTAAATTTTCAGACTCACGGATAATTGGCCTAACAGAAAATCTATAACATAACATGCCACAATTTTGTTGGCTAAATTAAGTAGAACTTTATATTTTGTAAGTGGAAAATTTAAAAAACTCACTATGATCAGAGCCCATAGAGGTGTGATAAAGCAAAAGGGGCGCCAAAATTAGTAGTCAGAGGCGCCTTTTTCCACCCCTTGTCTTTTGCCCCCCCCCCAACAAAAAAATCGGCCGTCCTCTGCCACCACGCTACTAGTGTTTCTCTTTTTCTGTTCTGACGTTAGCTCACCTAAACAAAAGATATCACTTCCTGAACTAAAAGATGACTTTTATTCTGGATAGTTTGAAAGTGAAGTTGGACCTTTGGATGCAACCTACTATTTTAAGCCTACAGCTGAGCTCCTTATATGTTTTGAATCCAGGCAGATAATTTGCTCACTTTTGAAATATTTTCAGAGAGCGATACAGTGGACATCAAACGTGTGATCTTATGGATGTTTTTAGATGGCAAAGGATTGGAAATAATAACATACTTAATTATCCTTCTCATTTACATCAGAATTAAAATACATCTCAGAAAACAGGTAAAACTTTTTTTCAAAATAATAATTGACTCCTCAAAAATTGAATTGGTTTTGCTTTCAAAATAAACACTATAATAAAGTTAACTTCCGATGAGTCATTTATCAAATTTGGTCAATTAGATGAAAAGTTATGCTGAAATGAAAAAAAGAACCTATTTTTTAATATTACTCAAATTCGTCAAAAATGAATCTCACTTTAGCATAACTTTTTTTATCTAAAACTGATCTAATGAATCTAATTAATGGCCCAAAAATCTTTAAATATTCAGAAAAGAATTTCTTTTCAAAAAGGGTCACTTTTTTTTGCAAACCCGGTAGCAAAAACAGTAAGTATACTTTGGCATATAGTATTACGGAATTCCAAGTCGTATTAACATTTTTTATTTCAATGCACATTTTATCATCAAACAGATCAAATTCGATTCTTGTTAACCACCCTTTTGTTTAGATTCGACATTTTGAACGAAAACAATCCTTTTACACTGGTGCTATGACTAGCCTGAGTCTGGATGCAGTACGAACGATTGATCAGAAGCTAGTGCTGATACCTATTTGCTACATCATGTTGAGGATCTGGGGAACAATTCGTTTTCTGATGTATGTCCTTGGAAAGGAGCAGCATGGCTCTCTTCCTTTCCTGATGATAATGCAGGTAATTTTTTATCCACTTGTCTTTTTATAAGAACCATCAACTTCTGAATAAGCCTCAGTTATTCTTATATTTTCGTGATTTTTGGGCTTTCGTTATGTTTTTTTGATTAATGCTTTTTGTACTGATTTAAGAGTTCGTATTCTGAAAATTGAAATCACATTTTGTTAATGTAACCTTAATATTTATTGGATAAGCCAGTTTTCTGTAAAATTTTCTTTTAAAAAATAAGTGTGTTACTCAAGATTATAGTTCCAACGAGAGAGCCCGAAAAACCTCCATAATGTACAGGGATCCTTTCAACTTCGTGTTCCGTGTTCTTCGTGCTCGCAGAGCTTTTGGTTACACGAGGAAAATAAGTACGTGGCCGCTATTTGGGGTTCAGTGTTATCAAGAGTGCAATTGCCAAAATAAAGTTTTTCGTTTCACCTTTTTTAGGCAATTGGTGACAATCTGGTGGGGTTTTGTAATTGTATTTTCTTTTGTTTCTTGACACCAAAAGTACGAAATCATATCAAGCAATCGAAACTTTGTACTCTTCACTTTAAGAAGAAGGAAACTGAAACTCATCATCCAGTGAGTGAAAGAACTAATCTCATTTGGTAAACACTTATTTCATCATTTTCTTAACTTATACACTTATCAACCCTGTAAAGCGTTAGGAGACTTGGGTCCAGTTTACCAAGAAGGAAATGGCGTCAAAATTCCCGAACTCGTTACAATGAAATTCTCACAGACACAGGATTCTGACGTCATTTCCTTGGGAATTAATCACCAGTCTCCTCAAAACCCGACCGCGTCGTCAAGAAGGGCTGGTGAGTGTATTCTAAAGGTTTAATGAGTTTTTGAATTTTTCGCCTATCACCAGAAATCCAAACAAAGCTTCATCCTTTCTGTGCCTGACCTGATTTACAGCAAAAAAAAACACGGATATTAAGTTCAAACTAAAAATATATGAATCAAACGCCCTGATCAGGAGCTAGAACTCAGACCTCTGTACCTTATACGCAAGGTGTTAGCTATGAACGAAGTATTTGGTATACTATAGTCGTGAATAACTCGATTGATTTTTACATGAATTTTATCATATTTTTATAGAGCTCTGGCCGTCTAAAAGAATCTTGATTTGAAGGAAGTAAATCGCATCAAATTCATCTTTGTTTGTCTAGCTATTAGACATGATTGAAATATAAGTGAATCACATCAAATTCATCTTCGTTTGTCTGGCTATTGGACATGATTGAAATATAAGAGAATCGCATCAAATTCATCTTTGTTTGTCTGGCTATTGGACATGATTGAAATATCACTCTACGAAACTACGGATTTTCTCTGGTTATATCATTACTGTTTGCTTTGATACCATGGCGTTCTAAAGTTACTTTAGAACGCCGTGCTTGATACTGAAATTTAATTAAAAATGCTGCCATGTATTGTTCTAAAATAGTAGCTGTGATTCTTTTACCATAAACTCACTCAAATGGAAAGCTGCTGTGGATTGTGCATATAATTAATTAAATTTACCACTTTTAAGTCTGTTCTAGACTAGTTTCATTTCTGTAACTTAAATAACTAATGCTTTTGAGGCATCGTTTCAAAGACAGCACCAATGGGATGGGGGATGGTCTTTTAAATGTCAAAATGAATCATGGGTAATCAGGACTAATTATGCTACCAAAACAGCTTCCTATTAGTTGGACGCAAAAAACCTACAAAATTTCAGGCCAACAAAAAGTCGTTACCAGAGCTCGATGGTCCTTATTACCTGAGATTGATTTCGACTGTGAAATGTCCTATAACGTCACACCAAAAGGCCTTTTATATCCGTCACTGCATGCTGCATTGAAAGTAGAGTATTGTTCGAACCCTTATGACTGATTCAGCACTTGACATGGTTATGGTGCGACTTTTGGCAACAAGAGAGAGTATGTATTGGTTCCAGAAAAGTAAGCCCGCGTGTTTTCATTTCGACGGCTGAGATGGTAGACCTCTTGACTATTTCTTTGACTTTGATAAAATGTCCCTAAAATCGTTATAGGTCTTATAGTATTGTGCGAAAATCTTCGATTTGATAAAGGTAAAACGATCTTTAAAGGTCAAAATGCCACAAAATCTGCAGAAAGTTTCCTCAAAGGGAAAATTTGATAATAAATAAAACGTAGACAAACGTAAAACTTGTGATCTAAGCCACAATAAACTTCCAATATAAATTTTGATAGCATTAGCCATTTAACAGTGTCCTTTTTTGGAAGAATAACCAAAGGGGATGAGATTTAAATATAGTGCTTTAGTCTGATTTATATATTGTATGGCTATTCCATAGGAAAAGCCTACGTCAAATTTGTTACAATTTTCGAGATTTTAATAAACGGAGGGGGGGGGGACCTAATTGCCAGGGGTTTGGAAATTATACTTCTGAAAACCCAAAATAAGGTAATTATAGAGCCATGTAATTAAGGCTAAAATCAGGCTATTTAGAGCAAAATAAGGGTCCTTTTCTTTGACAGCTGAAAATATTCTTAAAAATTAATAAACGGGGGGGGGGACCTAATAAGGTCCGGGGGGGTTGGAAAATTTCCAAATGATTAACAAGCGGGGGAGAGCCCGTTTATTTGGAACCTAGCAGTAATAAGGTAGGTTGGAAGAATAGAAGAAAAAAAACCAAACTGGTTAACTTAGATGAAATGTCGATGAGTTTAATTAATTTTGGATATTATGATTTGAACTTTGATCACCATAATGATAATTGATTTAGTACCTTGGACCTCATAAAAATGCAAACTCGTTTAGTAACTTGTATTTTGCACCTCAGCAAACCAGGACATGCTGGATTCATCAATCAAAATGGGCTATTATACTAACTGTTGCATAACGTGTCTCTTATTTAGATTCAGACTTTGAACATTATGGTCTGGTCCAGTCCCTATAAAACGTCCAACTGGTGCAGATATCATCAATTAATTTCATTTTTAAGACAGTCAATCTGTCGGGTGAAAAAGAAATTCAGGTTTGTTAAATATCTCATGATGGGAGATCCGGGCATGCGAAATCTTTTATTTTCCCAAAACACAAAGCTGAAAAAGGGACCCTGACAAGCGACACGTCCCGTACCCCGTTTTGCCTGAATGAAAACCAGGAGAAGATCTTTGGCTTGTTTGCCTTTGGGTGACATAACAGTAAATTTTAAAAATGTCTGTTTTTAATGGGCGGAAATTTCAAATTCTCTTTCGCTTGTAGTGTCTTTCCCAGTTAGGATCAGAGATTGGTTCGTGTTTTCCAATGATGAAATTTCAAGGTTTTTTTTTAACCAGGATGAATTTCTGATTGACTTTTTTAGTCACAGCAGAGGGATTGCATCCCTCAATATCTGTAACATAGGGCGTTTCTGTTATTGTGCTATAATAGCTAAAGATTTAGAATAAGAATTTTTTAGCCAGAACTCTCTCTACAGTTTTACATGGTAATTAAATTACTCTTGCATCAATAAAAATGAAATTGTAAAATTTTATGTTAAATTAATATTATTAAGAAAATTCATATTATTTTGTAATTAATTTTTGTAATTAAGAATATACATGAAAAGTACCAGATTGAAAGACGTCTTTAACGTTTAAGTAGTCATATAGTTTGTGTCGTTTGGTGTGGAAAAGTACCCATCCTTTTGTTATTCTCACACTTTGAATTGTTGCGTTAATAGACTAGCAAACAAGTCTGTTAATTAATCATATCAGAGGGCAGGAACATAAATGCGGTTGGCGTTTGCTAGAATAGGAGCTGCATAGGAGAGCGAGCAAAATTTGGTGAGAGGCTGCTGATTAATCGGTTTCAGCCCTTACCGCCGACATTTCTTCCTACGCTTACCTAACTCCTACGCTCACCTTTCCCGCGTGATACCGTTCCAGCCCGACTGGTGTGCCAGTCTACTGCTTTAATAAAACGTAAGGTAAAACAAGTTTTTGTACTTACGCAAAACACTTTTCCTCTTATGTCTGGTTAGCGTTTTTGTACTTTTGTCCGGACACCCAGCAATTATGCTTATTGAGAATAAATGAAAATATTATCACAGGAATGGACATAATCTCGGGACCAGAATTTGCTGAGTCATCATCACAAATTCCTTTTCTTTTTTAAGCAAAAGTTCACCGATCTTCATATTCACCATGTCCTTTTTAGAGCGAAATGTGAGATGCGCTAGCCTGGTGCAAATCCCTGGTGGATAATCAGTCATAATATTATTGAAACTAGCTTTGAGTTCGAAGCTCCGAAAGGGTTAGAGAGGACTCTTCTGGTGATGAGTTTTTGTGATAACCACGCGTTTGCGTGCGATCACACCTTTTGGCTTCAATCCTTTTTGTTTGGAAAAAAGATTACGTCATAAAAGTGTAGCGTGCGCTCAATAAAAAGTTGAACACATTTCAACTTTTTTCAACCGTTACGTCAGATCGCGCCAATGGAATTGCTTCATTTTTCTTTTGACCAATAGCGTGGTAGCTTTCCTCGAAAAAATGCTATCGCAGCGCACACAAGTGGAGACCGGCCTTAAGTGGCTTCATTTCCCATATAAGAGTTTAAAATCTAGCCCCGCTTCGGGACTTCACAATCAATGGAAACTATTGTTGTTTTTATCTGCTCCCTTAGGAGTAACCTGTTCAGTCGAGAATGATGGGTGGGTTTACACATCTGTAGGAGAGAATCGATTAACACTCCCTTTGTCGATAACAATTCAAAACATCCAAACCAAACAAAAGCTGAAAATCACTTTTACGAATTCTTTTGATAAACATAATCGTTCTTCCCTCGCTATTGCCATTGTTATAAGAGGTAGGTTTGGGAACCTTTTAAGACAAAGGACGTAACAAGGAGAAGAACCATTAAGATTTGAAAATAAATCGTGTAAACGATTTTTCCAATTCATCTCAAATGCGTAAAAAATTGGAACATGATTTCGATGATGATAATAACTACGCAAATGATGTTTTTGAAAAAGCTTTACTATGCAGCGTGAACTTGTATGGCTTGTATGGTGTAGATATGTATCAACGGTTGAATATAGAAAAATCATATTTGCATTCTGTGATAAAACCAGTGAGAAAGCTTAGGGAAAATCAATCATGACTCAAAAAAGGAATCGCGATGAAATAAAAAAGATCGTGTCATTACTATTGTATTTCTTAACCGATTCTCTCCTAGATGTAAACCCACTCAATGCTTCTGAATAGCGCTTCGTCGTGCAAACGTCATGATTATTACTTCTCTCATTTGACCGAAATTCAATCCCACAATCCTTTTCGTCTTAATTCAAAAGTCGTGAAAGTTATTACTTTTTCTTTGTAATTGAGTGTAATTTGCGTGCAAGCGTAATAAACACAAAGGGTGATGGGATTGAATTTCAGTCAAACATAAAAATCAATGGTCGTGTTCACACTACAGACCTTCCTTAATAAAAATGTAGTTAGGAGAATCTTTTGTTGACTACAATACAGAACGTGCATTTAACAAAGAGTCGAACGCGTAGTATTGTAATTTTTAATCGATCTTCCTTAATTAAGAGTCGTAAGCTCTATTGTCTTAAGGGTAGGGTAGAGGCTTCCCTTAAAACAAAAGATTTTATTAAGGAAGCATAAACAAAGAATGCGTGCAGTGAACAAAAAGTTTTACGATTTCAAAAACGAATGAACTGAGGAAAAAATTAGAAATAGTGCAAACGGTGTTGTTGGCTGCGTTTAGACCAACTGGCATTTGTAATTTGGCATTTGCTCATGAGGGATTCGATTTTAATAGCTTTTCCATTGTGTTTTCTGTCATGGCATTTAAGGAATCGTCTTTTTAGAGTCATTACTGAAAAGGTGATTCCCTCAAGTTCAACTTTGACAGATCAAACAATGAAAAGCCTGGAATTTCTCAAAAACTGCAGTCATTAAGACTGAAACTTTTTGCCGTAGGGCTAGGCTATGGCAAATTTTGCAAATTTTACAATCTATAGAAAGAACTGAATAAAAAACGTGCAAATACTTTAAAAAATCAAAAATGTCATTTTTTCTCTTAGTTTTGGTTCCTTTGTTTGATTTGAAATGTCAGAAAAGGGGATTCCTTTGCTCAAAATGGCATTTCAAATGCCAACGAAATGCCAACACGCTGGCATCATTAGGCATTTGACAAACCGAACAATTGCGCGGAACAATAGAATTCAAAAGAATACTGCAAGCTATTACAAATGCCAGGCTGGTCTAAACGCAGCCGTTGATGTGTAAGATGAATGCAGTTATTGAGTAAAACCATTAGAACAAATATGTTTGCGGATTTCAAGTGATGTATGGATACCAATATCAACCAATCACAGGTGAAATCAAAACTCTCAATAAAAAATCAACCAATGAGAAGCCTTAAGCAAAATCAATTACCGTGTTATAATAGATCTCGTGAACCTACAAAGAACTGTACTAAACCAGTGTATTCATCCATCATAAATCTCTTTGTTTAACTTTGATAGATTTAATTAAGTAAACTTTCCAGTGTGAACGCGCCCAATGTCTATTTTTAGATTCGCGACGGTGGCTGCGTTTAGACCAGCCTGGCATTTGTAATTACTTGTAGTATTCTTTTGAATTCTATTGTTCCGCGCAATTGTTTGGTTTGTCAAATGCCTAATGATGCCAGCGTGTTGGCATTTCGTTGGCATTTGAAATGCCATTTTGAGCAAAGGAATCCCCTTTTCTGGCATTTCAAATCAAACAAAGGAACCAAAACAAAGAGAAAAAATGACATTTTTGATTTTTTAAAGTATTTCCACGTTTTTTATTCAGTTCTTTCTATAGATTGTAAAATTTGCAAGATTTGCCATAGGCTAGCCCTACGGCAAAATGTTTCAGTCTGAATGACTGCAGTTTTTGAGAAATTCCATGCTTTTCATTGTTTGATCTGTCAAAGTTGAACTTGAGGGAATCACCTTTTCAGTAATGACTCTAAAAAGACGATTCCTTAAATGCCATGACAGAAAATACAATGGAAAAACTATTAAAATCGAATCCCTCGTGAGCAAATGCCAAATTACAAATGCCAGTTGGTCTAAACGCAGCCGGTATGCTATTCTATATTTTCATATCAGATCTGTGATTTCTCAAGGGAAATCATTCCACATAGTAAATTTGTTGAATTTTATTGATTAAAGACAAGAAATGTACACATTAGTGAGGTTAAGTAAATCGGTAAAATCACGATGACGGACGAAAAATGAAGAGGCTAGTGAGTATCAGCCAATCAAATGTCGTATTCTCACTAGCCTATTACATTTTTCGTCCGTCGTCGTGATTATCCTTGTATGCTTAACCTCAGTATTGGTTTGACGTTGAGGGAAGGAAGTAAGTGACTTTTGAAATTTTTCTCGAATGGAAGTTCCCCCATTGTAAGATAAATAGAAGAGAAAATTTATGGAGAATTGCAAGACTCGATTTCAATATATTTTTTTCACTACTGTAGAATATTGTTCGAATTAAAAGGTCTTTTGAAGCTTGCGTGCGGTAATTTTTAGAGTCTTGATATTTCTTTGGTTCTGTTTTAATTTAAACTTAGAAAGAATATCAAAGAAAATGAATTCTTTATGTGAGGGCATTCGTTTCAATAAATTTCGGTTATTGTTGAGCAATTTTTTAAAGGCTTTTTTTTTTCTTTTGCTGACTAATTAGAGGGAAGATTTTGAACGCAAACATTAGTTTACAAGAGTTTTTATTTATCTTTAAAAAAATTATAGTTAGGTACTAATTAACATTACCAATATTTGTTATAATTTTTCAATACAAGAGTGCCCACTGTTCCTCATTTTTCAAAAGAATCAAAGAAATCAAACAAAATATTTGCCAATGATAGGAAAACTTTGAAAATTTTCCCGTTCCATCAGTTACGTATGGTGGCTGGTGGATTGACGGACTCGAGCTCTTTTGTCTTGTTCTGATAATGATCAACCTGGACCAGGTTATTGAGCAGGAAGAATCAATGTAGAAACTTTTGAGGGTTATAGAACCGTGAATTCATTGTAATGTTTGAAAATCTGTAAAAAGGTAAAATTTCAGATGGGTTTGATCACATATCTTGATAAGATTCGGAAGAGGTATACATTTTCTGGAAGATATTGAAAATATCAATCACTAAAAATAGACATTATTGGAGTTTTTGATTTTTCTAAAAAAGCGATGCATTGTGGGATTGTTTCGAGTGTATTACAATAGAAATCTCTTAGGAATTCCTCGAGGGAATTCTATTGTAATACACTCGAAACAATCCCACAATGCATCGCTTTTTCAGAAAAATCAAAAACTCCGATAAGGTCTATTTTCGTGTCGTCTTCTTTCTGCGCCAGTTCGATGAAAATTTTCTCATTCGTGGGCGTATTATTCGGGCGTGAGAAAATAATGACTTTCAGTCGTCATGCTTTTTATATTGGGATTTTTTTCCAGAAAAAATTAAACATGGGAGGTGGAGGATATAACAATTTTCAGTGATTTACCCCCCGGATAAAGTTACTTTTGGCCTCCCGGACAGAGCAAATTTAACCCCCGGACAAGGCAAATTTTGATAATTTTTCGCTACCCCCCGGACAATATATCCTCCACACCTCCCCCATTCAAAAATATGTTTAAATTCATTTGTAAATCTTGAAACAGTTATCGAGAAAAGAAAAGAGAAAATAAAGTCACCGAAAGTTTTTTCGCCTTAATTTACAAATGAACGAGAATTCTCGAACCCCTTTAACTAAGATACAGTTAGAAAGGATTGTTTAGCACTTTTTGTCTAATTCTTTAATGGGATAAGATTTTGTTGGGTTATCACTTGAGAAATTCATTGGTAAACTCTGAGTAAAAATTGGCGGGGGTTTGGATCAGCCTGTATCTAGAAATTAGAATCAAATTTACATGATTTTATGGAAAACTTGAGTAAATGTAGAAAACCGAATAATATAAAACGACGTGTTCTTATTTCAATATTGCAAAATATTTGTAAGGATTTAATTTTGGATGCTAGGACCAATCAGCTCGTGTATTTTGGTAAAACTTTTTTTAAATTTCAGATTAAAGAAAATTGTCACAAAACTGTTCACCAAATCTCGTCAAATCTTCTTCAATCAAAATGGGAAGACATTTGAGTACCATCTTATCTGTACTTTTACTGGTTGTTTTGGCTAATGCTCATCCACACCGTCACCGGTATGATGGCTTGGGTAGGTTGTTTCTTCTTCTCTCTAAATCGAACTTCTTTAACTTGAAAAAGCAAGCTCGTGCGTATCCGAGTTTAGGCTGCACGCATCACCTCTGATATGTTTTGATATAGAGGATGCGTATTGTGTGTATAATCTCCGTCCGAGATACCCCGTCTTTTGTTTTTGAGTTTTAGAAACTTGATAAGTTTGAAGTCTTGGATTGGTTGTGTAACATATATCAAATCTTATTTACGTCATTCAAAATTTCCCTACAGATCCTCAATGTCCTGTTTCCATAACAACCAATAGACAATCATGCGCTGCAATGCGATTGGTCGATATTCAACGCGCACGCTACTGGTACCAACTAACAGACGGCAATACTAAAACACCGTCACAAACATCGTTCCTTTTCAAGAACGACATACCTTGGTTGAACCAATCAACTGACGCTATCCAGTATTATTACGCAATCGATCCATTCGAATCACGCTACATGATGTTGTTAGCAACTATGCGTAATATAGTGACTGAGAAAATCATGCCACCCCTGTTTCAAGCATTCAAAAGTTTCCCGTTTGTCACTAATCGAGAATACGTGGCCTTACATCAAGCATGGAATGGTGCTCTTGCTGTAAGCTTTTTGAATGAATTTCAACATACTGTAGTCTGTATAAAAACCCTGGTTTGGAAGTCTTTGTTACTTTCCATTGTTTCTCACTTGAACTTGACAAATAATGTTTTTGCTTACCTTTTTGATCATGTGATTAAATCTTAACCAATCCCAAGAGGAGTACTTGGTGATCAAAAACTGAGTAAATCGATTTTTATCATTTGATATTAACAAAGGAAATGAGCGAACAAAAATTTAAAACAATAAGTTTCTAAACTAGGGTTTTTTATACGGACTATAATTTCAAGCAATTAATAAGTATGGGTTAACCTCATGACACCCCTCTTATGTAGACTCCATAAAAACCCTTCTTAACTGCAACGTCCATTATAAGAAACACCAAAGTTTTGGTCTTAGGCGCTCGATTTTGTTCTTTAAACAATAAAATTGAGAATATCCATCCTCGAAAAAAGAGTAATCGATTGAACCATCAAAAACGCGAAATAAGGGACTGGGTTTGAGTTTGGAAATTTTTCACGCAACGTTGGATGTTGTGAACGTTAGATAAACGTCGAAACAACGTTGTGTGTCAGTTGGGAAGCCTAGCTTAACATTTAATCAGGATTTTTTCTCTTGCAGCAATTACGAACTCAACAATATTTTGCGAATCCGACTCAATATCCCGATTTCACCGATCACAGCACCAACAAATACTGGGAAACAGATGATGCATTCACTCAACGACGATTGGCTGGAATTTGTCCTATCTTTATGAAGAAAGTTTATTGTGATGGTGAGTGATGTCGGGTATTAGCACTTTTGCAAGGCAGTACCGATTGAATTTTTTGCCGACGCATAAGAAAAAAAACATTTACACTCCCTTTCAACTTGTCTATCCTTAGCAAAGAGTTAAACCTCGTTCCCTGCATATAATCAGCTTTTTGATGCTTACTGATAGCGCTAGATAATATTCTCTGACATCTATCAGTAACGTAAATAAAGCCTGGAGTACACGGGGACGAGGTTGCAAAGAGTCTACAATTTGATCAGATCAATCCATAGTGTAGATAAAATTGTAAGTAAAAAATACAAGAAAAGATAAGAAAAGATATTGTTAGGGTATCCAAGACTGACAGCCGTGCATTTTAATGCATGGAATTCATTGCCGAGTTCATTGCCTATTCTTTTAGAAACTGAGAAGCGTGGAATCACATTTGAGAGATTGGAAAGTGTTTTGAATATGAGGTTTTTCGAAAATTTCAAGATGAAGATCAATGATCACGTTGAACTGACTATCGAACAGGTACACTTGCTACAAACTTGTTGTCAGAAATTTGATTCTGAATCCGTTTTAGCCATATAATCATAAAGTGTTACGATTAAAATTTTGTAAGTGATCCATAACAGACGGTGTAGGATAAAATACAGGGAGATTTTCTAATAACACCCTTGTCTCACAGGCCCGGTGGAACTTTTCCTCAGTGGGGATAAAAATTCTTATTGAAATCCCAATGGGGATAGATATTCTATTATTCCAAGGTTAAAAATTCCAGTTGGGATGGTTTTGAAGTATAATTTTTAAACATTGAATATCGAATGGGGGATCAAGTTAAAGTCAATTTTCCAGTGGGGCTGAAATTCAAGAGTATTTTCCTACCGGGAACAAAATTTTCGCCGAATTTTCCAGTGGGGCTGGGGTCTCAGCGGGTCTGTGACACAGGGGTGTCTAGTCCTTCGGTGCTGTAGCAGAAAAACTAAGCGAATAATTTCATCCACGTTAGAGAAGAATTAACTTTGACAAAAATTTATTTATATCATAAAGAATAAAAAATTCTGCAAGCTCGTGTTGCCAGTGACACATAGTCAAAATTCTAACTAAAAGAAAACTAAAGTTGCCAGCCAGGATGTCAGATTCGATGAAAATATATTCTTCTCTATTTGAAAAGTTTATCTTAAGAAATAAGCTTCGGTGAATTTCCACTTGAAGTAACACCGGTAAATTTGGGTCAATTGCAATAAGTATATAAAAAACTCTCATTCAGGCCCTTGCCGACGAACGATTATTTGTCCAGTACATCGACGAAATGGACGATTTCATGAATTCGATCGATTTAACCGATGCCAACCGTACTGATAGCCGACAACTTCGAAAAGTTCGATCACCAATTGCCGTCTTCATTCTGAAGGAAGATGGTAACTTAGCTGTTGTGGCCATCCAAGAGGATCCTAATAACGGTTAGGGTTATTTCAATTGATACAAATGTTTACTTTAGATGCACGTGTGCCAATTGATACAATTCTCTTCAAAGTAACTTTGAAGTACAGTGTGTCAATTTTTTAATGAAAAAAATGTTCAAGACTCAACATCTAAAGTGGACTTAGAATTAAATAGTTTTCTGTTCAATCAATGGACATTCAATTCCCAAGAAGACTGAATCTAGGCTTTTTAGATTGAAATATTGAGTCATAACATTTTGCATAAGCTATGAGGATTCGCCTTTTGGGACATATTGTAGTGTTCATCTGCCTTTACATTTTCTTTTTTCAGACTCCAGAGTTTTGACTCCATCCAACAGCCAAGCACAAGAATGGCTTTTATTGAAAGCACAAGTCGAACAGACCGCTATCCAGTATTGTCACGGCAAAGTTCACCTGGGTAGCGTGCATTTTGTCACCACCATCTACTGTTTATCATTCAGACGTCACTTGAGCACCAGACATCCACTTTATAACTTCTTCAAATACCATTGTGAGGGAACTGTCCCACACATCACTTTAACGTTTAATTCGGTTACTGAGAAAGGAGAGTCTATTGACCAAATTTTCGCCGTCGGCGCTAACGGGCCACGTATCTTGGCAAAGAAAGCAATCGATGAGAGAAATTATGAAACTTTCACCTTTGATGGGTTTATTAAGGTATAGTTGCTTTTGAAATACTCATAGTGACATACTTCTTCATTGAAATATTCTTATTATTTATAATAGACGATATCGGCTTTCCGAATTCTCCCCGAATGATTACCCATGATGCATTGCGCAAAAAAATTCACGGACGATATTGACTTTCTGCGCAATGCATCATTGGTAATTATTCGGGGAGAATTCGGAAAGCCGATATCGTCTATTGCTTGCACCCTCTAAGCAATCGTACTCCTCTTACTACCTGTGGTTTTGTGGAGCAATGTAATTTAAGGTATAACAATAAAGTATTCGTTTTTTGATATGAAATTACAGGTTTCACTTTATTTCTTAAAGCTCAACTTTATAACAAACTCTACTAGTAGATTTCCTAAGATTTAGGACCTAACTCTAAGATTTATAACCTAGGTTTTGATTCGATATAGTATTAAGAATCTTAAATAGCCAAAAGCAAAATAAACTCAAATGAAAAATTGGAACAATAACTTTGAGAAAGAATTTGCAAAAAGATGCACTCTAGGGACTTGGAAAAAGTCACTCAGATCTAAACTATTTGTTGCATTAAAAGATGCAAGAAAAAACTACCCTCATGACTTCTTGTAAATGTTATTATCTCAGGGACAAGGCATGGACGACAGACGAATCAAATATTACCCTTTCCGCGACGATGCTGCTGTATTGCTTGCAGAATACGGTAGGTTTGCCAAGGAATGGGTCGAATCCATCTACGATCACCACAATTGCATCAAAGATGACCACGAACTACAAGGATGGGTTGCCGAACTTTCTGATAGCTCCAAAGGAAAGGTGAGTAAAAATTATTCATTCCTCCTTATCGACCGTAGCTGCCAATTGCCGTTTTACCATCCTAAAACCGTCCCAGTCCTTTTATTGCGCCTAAAGACAATAGAAAAAAGTGTAAAAAAAAGGTTGGATCGAGTTTAGGGTGGTAAGAGAGAGAGAGAAGCTAACCCTCAGATATCATCGGACCGGGCCCTATCCCGGGATAGTTTCTTACCCCTAGATAGGGAAATCACAGCGCTTACCAGACATTGCACTATGTGCTCGCGACACATCAGAGCCGTGCTGTATCGATGATGATACTCGAACAGTACGGGAGAACCTTGCGTTCTCGCAGGTACTGAACATATGAGTACCATCACCACACCACATTCAATGTCCAGCATATCTCCCCATACTCTTGTATCAGAGTGATGGTACCCTATTCCCATGGTACCCTATTCACATGGTATGGGTTGACCCGGGCCAAGGTACACTTGGCAAGTGAATCGCAGCACCGTGGGAATCAAACCCTTACCTCCAGCACGGAAGTCAAGAACGATGACCACTTCACTACTACTTAGGGTGGTAAATTGAATAATAAAGTGGCACGCACATGAACGCGTGACTACGGTCGAAAAGGTGTATTCCTTTTTGCGTACTAACTACTATGTGGTATATCAACGTAATGTTTTGCCTTCTGTAACAATTAAGCTAGGCAGGGCGAAGGGTGGACCGTCTTAACTAAAGCTTTTAACTTCAGCTGAATTTACTTATGGATGTGGTACTTTTACATACAAGCGCTATCAGAAACATACTTGGCGAACTAAAGACTGGCATGAGTTTGAGCTGTTACAAAATCCACGTTCAGCGCGTGTCAAGAGCGGTCGAATTAGCGTATTGGTTTTGAAATGTTATTTGAAAACCTCACCCAAAGATCAAATATTGGGCTTTTCCAGAAAAAGATTTTTACCCCCATTGTTGAGGATTTTGATTTTTTGAAGTATCGAACCCCCTGGATATCCTACTTTATTAGTAAAGACTCGGATATCCACTCTTAAAAATATGCTCAACCCCCTGGATATCCTCTCTTATAAAGATGCTTACCCCTGGATATCGTTATTTTTTACTTGAAAAGACACTTTACCCCCTGGATCGTCACTTTTAACAAAAATTGTTAATCCCCTGGATATCTGATATCCTCAACAGGCGGCACGGACTATTTCTCGAAAAGCCCAATGCAAATCTAAACATCAACTTTTTCCCCTCGCTCTTTTTTATTCAGATGGTAGGCTTCCCAACCACGTTTTACAAGAAGAAACAACTTGAAACATTCCTTCAAAGATTCTTATGGTACAATGTTATCCACACTGCAGTCAATTATGCTACGCCCGAATTCCGCCCTGTCTCGCCCATCAAATTGTATGAAGATAAAAGTGGAATTCCTTTGACATTACTCCAAAGTTTACCATCAGCTTTCATATTTGGTAATCATCATCCTGCAATAAAAATGTTACGACAAGTTCAAATATATTGTTAACGCAGAATGGGCTTAAATTTTGCGGGGATTTTCACGATTTTGTATCTTTACACATGTCAAATCATGCATATTGGTTGTTGAAATACACATTATTTGTGCCTTTTTGATGCAAGTAACCATTCAAAAAGTATTTATTTGACATATTTTGAATTTTGATTAGAAATATTTCGCAGATGAGGCCCTTCCAAATTTCCATTGGGATTTAATTTCGCGGATTTTCGCGGATGACACCCAAATCCGCGAAATCCGCGAAATTTAATCCCCGCGAAAGTTTATCCCATTAAAGTATAACACCATAGTCCGTATAAGAAACCCCAGTCTGGAAGCATTTTGTTTCTTTCTATGGTTGCGAACTTGAACTTGCGTTGGAAAATTATTTTGTTTTGCTCACTTTTTGATCATGTGATTAACTTTTTGAACCAATCCCAAGAGGAGTGTATTATCATCCCGGGGGGGGGGGCAGTCGGATTTTGGACTGACGATATGTGCGGGCTAAAAATTGGCGTTCAAAATCGCACCCTTACAGTGCAGTGGTTTTTCCTGAAAAATATACCCTTACAGTGCATTTTTCGCCAAGTTGAATACCCTTGCAGTGCAGTCCAGCTTTTTTCCCTGAAGTGATTGAAATGGAAATTTTGAAACTTTGCATCTAAAAAGGGATCCAATACGTACTTGATCCAATATTTGAAAAGAATTAGGTAAAGGGGATTGAATCCCTTAAAAAAACTTTGACTGGACAATTTCATTTTTGTTAGAATTTAGAAATTCGTACCCTTACAGCGCAGGCGGCAAAAAACCCACCCTTACAGTGCATTTCGGATGCCTTGAAAAATACACCCTTAGTGCCCGCACATACCCGTCAGTCATTTTGCTTGGCTGCCCCCCCGGGATTATCATTCATTTTCTCACAGTAAGTAAGTAATGCAAGCAATGTGCCCATGGCAAATCCAAAAAAAACAAACGCGGAGTCTTTAAACTTTTCAACACATTAATGTTCAAGATACAATTTTCATCAATACTTCTTCTCTACCTCCTCAGACCGCGACCACTTTCCTTGGAACATTAGCAAGTTTCCGAATCAATCGAATCTTTGGATACTGGGAACAAATTACAGACCAGAAATTTCGAAAAATCATCCGCAAATATCAACACCGTTTGATTACAAATGTCCAGAAAACTCTGGCTCAAAGAAATGCTCAGCGCAAAGCAAACAATCAACTTGGATATCAGTATTTGGAACCAAGATGGTTGACAAATAGTATCCATATTTAAAAATTGTTAGGATATTTATTAATTGTTGTATGCTTTGATTGTTGTATGTTTTACATTTAATGGGGAATAATCAAAAAGAATTTACCTTACTATTCATGATATGCACCATTGCAATGTCTTCTATGGACCCAACAGCTGATTGGTTGCAAGTGACATATTAGCTGATTTTACGTCACTTACAACCAATCAGCTGTTGGGTCCGTGATGTAATGTCAGAAGACATTGCAAGGGTGCATATCATGAATACCGAGTTTATGTATTTGCACTTTTGAGGACGGTAGAGTGACTGAAGTGATTTGGAAAAACCCGCAATTCCGCCCCGCAAAATCGAGGACGGTAAAAGTGCTGATTTACCGTCGTCCTCAGCTGGTCAGGATCTAGTCAAATTAGAACCTTACCGTCTCCGTCGCTGAAAAACACACATACATAAACTCGGTATTCTTTACTAATTGACGGGTTCTTTATTTTTCTAAAACGTAAAATCAAACAATTGAAAATTCCCATTAAGATGGACACATCACAAAGCAACCCGATTATCTTTAAAATTCTTATCTTTTTTCATAAAATAAATTCTTGGAAGAAATGAAAAAAATAAGACAAATTTATCCACTTTCCTAAACCCCCATGTCACATTGATTTGGAAAGCCCCTCATTTACTCCAATTTCCCGATAAAGCCAAATCAAAGTAGTCATCGCTTTGGTTCCTTCAACTCAAAAACTATTGAGGACAAAAATCAAGTTCTCAAAATTGGACCCTTTAGTGCAGAGTAATTCTAGTCAATTTTGAGCAAAGATGCACTTTTTGACTATCTCAGAGCAAAAAACGACTTTCCAAAGTTCCGCTAAAAAAGCTTCGTTTTTCTCAATTTTCTACCCGTAAAGTAAAATTAACTATTAACCCTTCAAAAGACCGCACTTATATCTTTGGTCGGGATTTCGTAAAGTTAGAATGTGTTTTTTCAATTTGGTATATGTCAAAGAGTCAAAGAGAAGTGAACCCTCCAAATCATCCGGAATGGGCCCATCCATGTATACCTACCCTAAGATAGGGAAATAGCGCTTCGTCGTGCAAACGTCATGATTATTACTTCTCTCATTTGACCGAAATTCAATCCCACAATCCTTTTCGTCTCAATTCAAAAGTCGTGAAAGTTATAACTTTTTCTTTGTAATTGAGTGTAATTTGCGTGCAAGCGTAATAAACGCAAATGATGATGGGATTGAATTTCAGTCAAACATAAAAATCAATGTCTATTTTTAGATTCGCGACGGTATGCTATTACTACGCTTACCAGACACTGCTAACCCTGTACTCAAACTACACGGCACGGGGGGGTATACATCTTTGCAAGTGTTGAACACCTATCGTCACCAAACCACATAAAATGACTGGCACACACTCCATACTCTTTTATCAGAGTGACGGTACCCAGTTCCCCTCGCAAGGCATGGGTCGACCCGGGGGAAGGTTCATTCACTTGCCAAGTGGATCATAGCAACGAGTGAAAATCGAACCCGGACCTCCCAGATGGGAATCAAGGTTTATATCCACTATACTACTAATACGCTTAAATATGTCAGATTTATATATTAAGAAAAGTGAGTATCACGGCAGCCCCCGGGGGAGGGGTACTAGAATTGGCGAATGAGGGGTATGTGCGGACGGGACCTCCGAAAACCGACCCTTAGAGAGACTGATTTTTGCTGAAAAGGTGACCCTTATAGAGAGACTTTTTGAAATTTATTTTTCGATTTTTGAAAAAAATCATACCCTTAGAGAGACTTTATTACAATTTTTTCTCTATAAATCAAAAAAATTCCTAAAAATCTTGAATTTTCCGACCCTTAGAGAGACTAATTTAAAACTTTCTAATTTTTCCGACCCTTAGAGAGACTTTGAAAGGTGAAAAAACCGACTCTTACCGTCCGCACATACCCATCATCCATTTTTGCCTAAGTACCCATCCTACCACCCCCCCCCCCGGGCGGCAGCCAAAAATGATTTATTAATTATCATGTCAAGTAATATGCGTTAAAATACACGTTTTTTTATAACAACAAACTATATAAGAGCATCTTATCAAGTCTTCGATAATTAGGTTATAAAGAATGACGCAGAACATTTTTAGGATTATTGGACTCACCGGATTTCTTATAAAAATGGAAAAAATAATCACACAATGGTGAAAACAAAAACATTTTAGACAATTTTTAGGCTTCAAAAACTTTGGATGTTCTCATTAAAAATTGTAATTCCAACAAAGACGTGGAATCTTTGGGATCTCGGGACCAGAGTATCAGGCTGTATAATTCCATTAAAATACTACTTTTTTATGAATATAACTATACTACTATTGAATACTTGCTAAAGGCTTAATAAATAATGTTACAAACATATTTTATAGTGAATGCATGTTGAGAAAAATATTGTGTTTTTTAACTTGCTTCTATCTTATAAGTACAAAATGAAGATTGAAAATACGAGGGCCGTCAAAAAAAACACGCAAAAAAGCCACTTAGAATTATGACAATTTCGTTGTTTGAAGAATTTTGAAAGCAGTTGTTATTAACCAATTTTAAAGATATTTGTAATAGAAAAACCATACCTAAATAAATTAATGGCTGATGCTATTTGAAATTTTCAAGCAGGATTGTCTGAACGTGTTCTCAATATATTTAGTTTCAATTATGTATAAGTGGATAGCACATCAGATATTTAGTTAGAGTTAGTTAGAGTAAGCAGGAGTTGCTTGGGAAAAAAGTTGGAAGCTAAAATCTTTGTTTGGAAAAGCTTGAAGAAAGTCATTGCATTGACGTCAAAAGAGGCCTAAGTCTGAAGTCTTATGTTAAAACTCTACCCTTCCAACCTACTTTAGAGCACCTACAAATCGATTGTGGTTTCAAAATTTCCCGGTGAATTTCCCTTTTTTCTCAAATATTACGACCATGATTGCAGATAAACCAGGAGCGAAGTGGCAACAGGGGGCAACTCGTTAAGTAACTTTTACAAAGATTTTTTTTTAATGCAGGGCGCCAGAATTCCAACTCTCGATTTGCCCCAATTTTGACCCACCACGTTACCGACATCAACCCGTAAGGGTGAACCTAGGCCATGGGTTAATCTGTTAGTAAGAAACCCCATTTAATAGAAAAATATATATCAATCTTTAGTGTATCTTCAATTGAAAACATTATCATCATTATTGTTCGGTATTTTACCATTTCTTAATAAGGAGGTTGCACCTGAATCACTTCTCAAGAGTGAAAGAGAGCCTGAATTGTTCTGTAAATTAACCAAACTTTGATTAGGGGTAGTTTGTAGCGTTGTAACGTTTGTAAGACTTCCTCCAGACCCTCCAGAAGTTGTTGAAGTCTTTAATCTCTGAACTCGTAAAGATCCTGGAAGCAGCATATGAGCGTTCGAAAAAGTCCGTAATCGCTCTCGCAGGACTTTCTTATCACAACGACTACACAATAAAGCTTTAAAAGCCGTTCGAAAATCAGGTGAACGAACTGCATATACGAAAAAGTTCATCATGGAATTTGAATAATGCATCCCTTTAGTGGCTGATATAAGTCCAATGGAAGACAACATTTTCGTTCTTAAAGACGGTGTACCAAAATAATAACACATGTTTACTGTGAAGAAAGGTAACCAGCATATGACAAAAAGTCCAATAATAATCGAAATGGTCTTAGCTACACGTAAATCACGTGATAAATTGTTCTCTTGGTTACTGGCAACCATCATGGATCGTGCCGTGTAAAAAAGCATGAAATAACAACACACGATGATCACTAACGGTAGAAGAAAAGCTACAATGAGGACGGCTAGAGTGTAATATTTCTCACCAACAGGATTCGGAAAATTGTATCGAATACCAGCTGTTAAAATTCCTATACACCAAATGATTCCGATTATAAAATAAAACGGTGGATCGTTGAGATTATGATGTGTTGTCGGATATTTGACAGCGAACATACGTTCAAAACTGATGGCGGTTAAGGAGAAGATTGACGTCGTTCCAAAGAGAACATCCAATATGATGAGATATTTGTATAACGGATGATTCTTCGTGATAAAGTCTATGAGGAAAAAAAGAGTTATCATTGTTATCATTGGAGATACTTTAACCTGTAGAGACTGGGTAGACGGGTTTACCAGATGTAATGGTAGAATATCCGAAGCCGCCGCATTGATTTAGACATAGACACACTAACCTTTATATATCCCTGGACCAAGCTATATCCACCATCTTTGATCAGAGTTTGTTTTGGAATTGGTACCCGAAAAGAAGCCAAAAAAATTTACGTCTACCGGCACTATTATCATCAAAAGTATTCGAGGAAAATTAGATCTAGCGCTCTCGATGCATTTTCACCGCTATTGAGTAGTGCCGCCATTAGGGTACCAATTTCAAAAAAAAACTCGGATCAAAGACTTTAGGTTGGCTGGGATTGAGTAACCTGGTCCAGGAATATATAAAGGTCAGTGCATAGACATAGAACTCTGACTTCAATTCTTCCTAGTAGACTCAAAAATGCTTTCCAAAGGGTTTATGTGCAAGAGAAGACGATTTACAAAATCAGTATTGAATCTACAACTCAAAGTCGTGTAGGGAGAGGAGCAGTGGTATGCAATTTACCCGGGTCTGCAACATTTTTCCCAAGCTGCATTTTTTATACCGGTTTCTAAAGCATTGTATCTCAATAAACGGTGTTATCCCTAAAATCGCATTTAACGAATTATGAGGTAAGAATGTCCAAAAAGTAGCTCTATCTCGTACCAAGAGCAGATCTCGACCCTTTTTTATTATTGAAAATGTAAGCTAAGTGACTCTGTACAAGTTTAAAATTGGAATTTGATCCATTCATTACATAATGTTTTCTTTTGAACAGAGGTGTTTTGCCAGTAATGACAAATATTAAACAATTTTTCTCTAGCTTTGATTTGCCACTACTGGTGCAAAAATGCAAAAATCTGGGAAATATCCGCAGAAAACATTACGTCATGAATATCATCACTTACTGAGCAACGAAGAAATCCAGAATGGTATTGAAATCAATCCAACCATCGTATCTGTAACAGCCAAGTTAATAACAAATAAATTGGTTTTAGTTCTTAATCTTCGAGCTCCATTAAAATACGCCAGTATAACCAACAGATTGACGAAAATCACAATGACGGAGATAAAACATAACGATACAATCTCCCATACGGAGGGCTGGTATTCAGGTATTGGAAAATTGACGGCCTTTGTATTATTTGGGATGCATGTTATATTGGTTGTGTTATGTGTAACAAGGGTACCATTACATGTGATATTAAATTGGTTTGTATCTGGAGTCACGGTTGTTGTTAAATTCAACATTTTAATGAGTATACCCTGTAAATAAGAAAAGGTACAGTTAAGAATAAAATTGCCAAATAAATACAGCTACCTCTCTCTAATTCGATCTTGGTGGGACAAAGACGTTTCTTTGAATTAGAGAGAGATTACTGTACAACCGTACTTTCACTACGTCGCTGGCATCCACTAACGAATTTATGCTCTTATACACTATACTACCTGCAGTTTTGTAGATGTCTGAAATTAAGACAATGCTTTTGCGGGTTAAAAATCCCGCGAGGTCAAGAAATCGTTTCTTGAAAAGTTATAAGTACGAAACACTTCCAAATACTTCACATCCCTAACATAAGCTTTTCAATTTTCTCCAGAATAGAAAAAAAATCTGTGATCATCCTTCCAACAAAGTATCATATTTTAAGGGTTGTTGAAAAGTAATTCTTTAGGTGAAAGAAAAAACCCCAAACTTCCCTGTTAATAAGTATCAAATTCGACCGCAAAACGAGATACCTTATCAATCAACAAAACTGAAAGGTCATTCAAATCACTGTTTTAAGAAAACAAGCACAACAGGACAAACTTTAAGACTAAAAAGGTCTTGTTACTCAGATAACCTGAACAGGAGAGTTTTTACATCGAGCACTAACTTGAAGCTAAATCGTTGAGCCACTTAAATGAGGGTATTCAGGAAACTCGGGAAGAATATATATCTTATTAAAGAATTCTTGAAGTTCTGATGCCATTTGCCATTTATAAAACGAAGAGGAGTAGATTGTAACAGCCTCACGATCAAGTTTTGTAAAAATGAAAATGTACAATGAATGTATACCCCGACAGTAACAAACACTCGTTGGGACACCCAGTATATAATCACCAATCAAAATACATTTTTAAGCTTACATAACTTGACAATCTATTCGTTTATAAGCATCAAAGATGGAAATTTTCTTTGCACTTCCCTCAACGATGCGTAAATCGACTGCTAATGTATGATCATTCCATCCTCTTCAACTCATCGAGTTTAAAGGCCGAAGGGCTAGAGGCGAGACTCGTGGATGGGAAATGAAACCACTTATTTCCCATCCAGAACGCATTCGCGTAGTTTTTACACAAATTCCGGATTAAAACTAAATAAAATCTATACCTAGATTTAAAAAAAGGTTAGTCGACTCTAAAACAAACGAACCGCTAAATACAATCTGTCGTCATGATTACGGCGCTTTCTATGCGCGTTTTGGATGGGAAATAAGTGGCTTCAATTTCTCTTGCCTGAGAAGGGTTAAAGGCTCGCCTCTAGCCCTTCGGGCTTGAAACTCAATGCTTCAACTGACTCGAGTAGAAATTTACTGGCTAAATAAGTGAGTGAAAAATGAACGAGGCAGGTTTTTAATAAAGTTGAACGGGACCTTCATTCTTGGAAAATATTTTCTTTTTCCAGATATTCCATAAAAAAGGGAAAATTGATAAACAAACAGAAAAAATCTGCCCTGATGAAAATAAAAAATCCCAAAACTGAAACGTTCTAAATGAAAAAGTTGTTTGAAAACTAACAGACAAAAATTTCCAAAATAAATAGAAATTTTAGTGTAAATATTTCTGCAAATATCAAATAAAACCTGGGTTTTATAAAACACCTAAAACAGTTGAAAGGAAAATTAATTTTACTACAATCACTCTCCAGTTAAGGGATGAGGTAGTTCTCTCTGACTATAAATTTAATTTTTTATTATGAGACCAAAATAAAATATTCAAAAGCCTTTTCACTAGTTGACAAACTTGGGTCAATTTGAGAAAAGATATTGGGAAAACAGAAGCACAGTGTAGTGACATTTTACCGTCATGGTAAACGTGAAAGTCACTCAGAGGGGACAAACAAAAACAAAAACTCAGTACAGGTATTAACTATTCGAGGCCGGGTAGCTCAGTCGGTAGAGCATTCGCCTTAGAATCTAAGGGTTGTGGGTTCGATCCCCGGTTACTGCTAACTCAGCGAATGAGTAGCTTAGATTGGGTAATCTGAACTAAGCGGTAAGTTACTGGGAGCTTAGAGTAGGTGTAGGCGCTCCACCCCAGCATTCGATCTCCCAGGTCTAGCGCAAATAGAAAAGGGGATAGACTCCCTCACACCCGGTTCCGCCGAACCGTATATTCGTAGCCATCCCGGTGGATTTCAAAACTTCAACCAGATCACCAGATCAACGAGACAGGGGTGTTTGAAAAAAACTCGCTGACCTGGCAAAGACACGTTGAAAGAGAATGCTGATCTTCCAAAGGCTTTAAGAACTATCTCAGTGTTTTGAGAACATTCGAATCGATAGATACTACATGTATACCATTAAGCCAATTAATATACTTCTGTAAAAACTCACTACATCATATCAAACAGGAAAAAAGCTGAAAATCATAAATTTGATGCTACCTCTATTCTAATTGGATGAAAGCTTGATCAAAACATACAATGAGAACTTCAATCTCAAATTAATTGCCAAGGCATTTTCTTATCAAGCTATAACAATCAAAAAATCAGTTCTTATTAATCATAAATGTCAGATTTCAGCGATTTTCTACACGCGAATAATACCGTTAAGCTTGTTTTCTCTTCCTTATTAAAACCTTGAAGAATTTTTCTTTGGAATGAGAACCGACTAAGTATTCTCCAATATGTAAACTTCTTTACACATGTTCTTTTATGAGAACAATGCTGAACCTTGAATAGTATTTAAGAGCAAATTAAAGGAAAAATCAATGAAAAAGCAGTACTAAGCCTAAAATATCTTAGTTCTACCATAAATATTAGAGCAAGATAAGAGTGCCAAAAAATGAGAACAATTGACCCGAATCAGAAACAGGTTCTTATTAAAAAAAGCTTTTTGAGTAAAATCTAATACATCTCCTGGGTCAGTGTCCTTGAAAAGTAGCAATGGTATAATCTAAAAACAAACGAAACCAAAGAAAAGCCAAGCTTTCAGACGACCAAACAACAAACAAATCTTGGAGGAAAACTTTCAACAAATCAAAAATAGAACCTCCCACAAGAAACAAACCCAGCTGGCACACAACGTTGTTTCAACGTTCATCTAACGTTATATGGATGTTGTGAACGTTAGATAAACGTCGAAACAACGTTGTGTGTCAGCTGGGAATGTAGAATGCGTGCATGCATTGACATGCTCGACTTACTCCGAAGAGAAGTAAGAGAACTATAAGCGAGTTAAGCAGAAGCCATTTACGCAGTGAACCGTTTGTGTGCGTACCCGCCTGTATATATCTTATTAAAGCAATACCGTACACAAAGTCTTATGTACAGGCCGACACACGCACGCATACCATGAAAATCCTCTTACTTCAAAGTCGCAACTGGCGTTTGGTTTCGGAGATTTTACAAATCAAAGGCTTTCTTCTCTGTCATAAAATCACTAAATACCAAATTACTTAATACTGCCTTTATTTTCAAAAAGGTATAGATAATTAGAATTAAAGAAAATAAATCACAGCTTATGAACAGCCTAAAATTCATTAAAAGATTGTTAGTCTGAGAATGCATAAACCAATAGAATTGAATCAAGCAGAACGAATCAACCAATCAGAAAAAAGGATAAACTCGATCAAGATGGGGTCTTTGGAAGAATCCTTCAAGACAAGAAACAAGTTATATAAGAATTTTATACCAAACCAAAATGGATTCATATCAAATAAAAACCAAGAAAATTTTGCAGGGTCAAAAATATCATAAAGAAAGAAGTAACTCGATATTATTAACAGAAAATACACAGACTTGTAATGCTGTTTATATCTCATATAACATTTCTAAAACAAATGAACTAAGCTACCTCAGAGATAAATTTCTATCAAACACCTCAACATAAATATTAGTTTTGACAAGTTTTCTGAAACGATAGATACAATACAGATACAGATATTGACTTTTTAAAAGAACAGAGACTGACACGCCAGTAGGGGAGTCGGCTCGGTTTTTAGGGTTTTTTTGGATATTATTCTCTCTAAATTATAAACAACTTATATTATTAGTTGTAATGGTTAAAGAAGGGTAAATCCTAGCCCGTTCGTAACACTTAAATTCCCGAGTGGTAGCTATTATTTTTCACAGGTGCAATTCTTCAAAGTTGTGGAATACGATACGATAAGTTTTAATTGAGCCCGACCAGCATGGCTCTAACCTTGTTTCAGCAGGGTCTCAAAATATTTGATTTCAATGTCATGAAGATCCATCACGATGCATTGTAAAACTACGAAATGTTGACGAAATCAATTTTTTTTCAGATACCCATCTGTAACATTCGGATGAAAGCTAATTCAAACGATATTCTATTCTTTGGGTTTTTAGGGCAACCTAAAACAGTACAAGACCACCTACTCGGACCCTTTTTTTATCAAAAATACTTCAGTTGTATAAAAATAAAACAACGGGAACTCAAAGAAATCCTACTGATAGGAAAAACGAAAAATAAAATCCTACCCCATGAAGTCTGGCAGCGTCACGTTAATAATTTCACTAAATAGCTAGATGGAAAAATCGGATGAAATGAAAAATAAACACCAAGTTGGTTGAATCAGGATAAAATCTCATGTAACGGGAAAAGTAAGGAGCAGGCCGATTCATCACTCACAAAAAATCAACTTTTTGCAAGAAAGGTTTCTTTTAATCTAACCCACAGCCACTCCTCAAGATATGATCTCGTTACAAACATGGGGCTCGTAGGTCATACTAAGTTGCAACAAACCTTTTGTCTGCAGACGTCAGTATACAAGACTTATGATGAAATTTTCTGTCCAATTCGATCCCACAAATGTTATAAATCCCAGAAAACATTTTCTATTTATTGACATCACTCAAAATGGTGACAATCTCCTTAAAACACTACCGCGGAAACGAGATAAAACAATTTTTATTGTAAAATAAAACAAAAATTTTAGCACCCAAAAAGGGTAAAAAAGGGTAATATTACATATTTATTATGTTAGTAATAAATTATGTATACATTAATAAACGGGATGTTAAAAAGAGCCAAAGCTCTACAAATATTAGTTCATTTTGTTTTATGGGACCAATTTTTTCATTTCGAGAAAGATTTTGTTTCTATTTAAAGGGGCTATATATATTTGATTGCTAATTATCCCCTACAAAAAGGTACACGAAAGAAATAAAAATGGCTTAAAAAGCATTACATATGAAAAATAATTAATTTCCTTCCAAACGTCTTTTTTGAGGCTTTCATCAAACATTAAAACGCAGCTGAATTTTAAGATGTTTTTTTTGAAGACTGGTTTATTTCGATGTTGCTGTCTTCTCAAAACTTCCTGTATCACCAAAGTTTTTTAGCAATCACTTTTCGAACCTTTTCACGCTTATTTTTGTGATATCTTTTGATAACCTTGTTTTCTTTTAACGAATTTAATTTTGGATTTTTTGAAACAAAGAAACCGATAAAATATCTAGTTGGACCCCTAACGAGTTTTGAAGACAATATCAACAAAACAATAATATGCAAATTGCAAAACCCATAACTGTAACTCCATGAGCTCGATGAAATTGATTTTGGAATATCAAATTAAAAATATAAGGGCAATATTACAGTTAATTAACAAAGAAGAAACACCAACACAACCCACACCCACTAGGTTTAGCACAAGTATGCAACAAAGTAGTTTTTTTATTTGGTACATGACCCGGTACCCCTAAGGTGTCTAGTACCTTCCCAGAAGGGTCTTCAATGAACCTTCAATAAACCAAGGCCACCAGCTGGACCAACGTTCTTTCAACGTATTTATGTTCACGTCCTTTAACGTTACTGGGTGAAAAACGTTGTGTGTAGCGAGGCAGAAGAATTAAACTTTTCAGTGCCTCTGACAAAACCAGACACATCATCACCCCAAATGATTTCAAAGAAAAATATTTCTCAAAAGTTTTCATCGTTTAATATTAAAAACTTGCATACTGGCAAGTGAGTGATATCGATTAGTTAATCCTTTAAAAATGTTAGGGAACTTGGTTTGACCTATTAAAATTGTATCGAAAAACTAACCTAAGCCCTTTTCAGGCATTTTACTCACATTTACTAATATTGAACAAAACGGTTTGAAAATAAGCCCAAATTCAACAACCCGCGTCTTCAGCGTAATACAATGATTTCATGCTCCTGCTATTAAGCATAAGAGGAACCGCCGCACTGCATGAACTTTAAACAGTTCCGTTCTTTAAACCAAGCCTCACAAAAATAGAAATATGAGCTACTTAATTGAAATCTTAAGCTGATAATAGATTTTCTATCATGGAAGTTTAAACAAAATGATGGTACATACATTTCATTAAAACTCTTTTAATCTTTAAAAGTTTTGCTCACTCGAACGTTAGAAACTTTCATAGAGATGAGAGGTTTTTGGTTTTGGAAAACTGACAACTAGATACTAGAAAATCATAAAAATAACGGATTTCACTGAGTAAATCTTGTTGTTGAGTCTCGGGTCTGGTACGGAGAATTTTAGATAAAAGGAAATCATGCACTTTTAAAATCTTATCCTTTTTACCCTTGTACTTTCGGGTACCTAATAGCCGCCCCCCCCCGCTAATTAATTTTCCACCCAGGACATTCTTATTCCAACCACCCCCCCGCTTATTAATTTTTGGAAAAATGTTTTTGAAAGTTCCCACTTTTGTACTGATTCTGCTGTATTAGCCTCCTGTTCAAGAATTTTCCACCCAGGACATTCTTATTCCAACCCCCCGCCTACTTTTCGATTTTTTCCCCCCCCTGTATTCCATCCCGGTATTAGGTACCCGAGAGTATATGGTCCCGGTCCGGGGCGGGGTCCTTGGAGTAGTGTCTTCCCGGGGAGACTTCGATTTACGTAATCTGTGGCCCCCCGTCTCTCAAATTTGACATTTTCTCCCTTGGCCCGAGATTTACAATTTTTGGCTGCATGAAAAACACTCTCTACTTTATTTCTGGATTCTTTTTCAATTTCATTTCAACAATATTTCCTAGCTTTCAAGCTCTAGGTAGTTTTTTCTGTGGCCACCAACGGTGTTGCCTTTTAGCATTGTCTGAGATATCTTTAAATTGCACAATCTTGACCTAGTTTGAAATGGCTTAGAGGGTTTGGGCATCATTGTTTGATTCATTTTTAAGGTACCTTAGTGTCACCAGGAGGTTTGGGGCCCCCCCGTAGGGTAGTTAAAATCCATTATTAGCCCAGTGGTAATAGGGGGGGGGGGGGGTGGGAAATATGCCCATCTTTTTGTTTTCCTTCCCTTTTCACGCTGGATGCAACTTTCTGCTTTTCTTCTAAATATTCCAACACTGGAAACCTTTCGCACTTTTCCCATGCCCCTTTGGCTTACACCGTCTTTTCTTCCTTACTACGTTTTGGACCCCCATCTCTTTTGACCTACGTCCTCATGTCATGGACCTTGTGTCGACACCCGCTTCTTAGAACACCCCCCACGCCCCTTCACCTACCGGGCCCGGACCTCACCCCCTCCTCACTGAACCCACACCCCACCCCGCCCGCGCCGCGCGCGCCCACCCGAGTCAGTTGTCTCACATAGACACCTCACCCACCCCCCCCCCCCCCGCGCCCACCCCCCCCACAGACACCAATGGTCACGCATCGCGGTCCTTTCCCTTTTTCTTCCTTCAGCACCCCCCCAGTGCCGAGACGCCACCCCTGCGCCACCCCCGGCCACCCCCGTCACCAGCGCCCAGCCACCCCGCCCACACCCCTCACTCAAACTCCGCACTCATATCCCGCACCACCCCTGCTCATCTCTCTTACACCCCACAGCACACTCTCTCATGTCTCCCCCAAACACCACACCACACCCATGACGCCCACTTCCTCACTTTTTTTTCAGTCTTTTTTTTTGTGTGTGACTACCCTGAGTATGTCTCCTCTTCGCCAACTTTTTGACAGACAGCCCAACCCCCCCTCCCCCTTCCACACCCCCCCCCCTTCGTTATAGACTCGAACCACCCAAACAACACACACACACTTCTCACCATACACCGATCCATATCTACCAACCAACCTTCTTGCGCAGCGCCTCAAACCCCACAAAACACACCAACCTTTCAGACCCCACACACAATACACAACAACCAACCACAACACACCCACCCCCACAACCACCCTCTCCACCCACCCACTCCCAACCCCACCAACACCCCCAAACTAATCTATCCTCTCCGCTTATCCCCAGCACCTACGGCCTGGGCAACTTACACAACACACACCACCCCGACCACCTAGCACCGCCACCTACAACCTGCTTTCCCACACCAACACCCACCCACAGCTGCACCCGACCGTTTCTCACACACAGCACCTTCCTCTATCACTGTCGGTCTCTACGGACCACCACCACACCCACCACTACTTGTGGACCTTTCCGGTCTATCTTTACCACCCGCCCTTCCCGACCCCCACACCTCTCTCTTATACTCAGAAGCAACACCACATGCACATATCTTACTCTTGAGATCGTAACTCTACGCGTCCACTACCCCCTCCCTCTGAGACGTAAAACCATAACCCCCACAAATACCATTCTATGTGAGACACGCACACCCAGCATATGACACACTCCCCCCACACATCAAAACACACACACACACCCACCAAAACACTCCCCACACCCTCAACCCACACTACATCACCACTTATACACTCCAACCAAAGAACCCAACACGTCTATCAGAGACACACTAATACCACCGTACGCGCTATAATACGCCAGACGCCCCTCAACCACACTACCCATACGCACCAGCCTCGAGTCCTCTTAACTATTCGTCCCCCCCACCACACTTAACACCACACAAACATATAACCCCGCCCCCCCACTACAGAAGAAACTAGATGACCCAACCCCAACATAACACACACCCACACCTAACAAACCCCCTCAACTCTCGCCTCTTTTCTAGTATTCTGGCACTACCCATAAACTTAATATTATCCTACTAGAGACCCTATCTATACTTGCCCGACTTGTCACTACCTGCACCACACCCCCCCAACCCTAACACACACACACCCCCCCACACCACCACAAACCCCCAACATCACTACCCTCAACCACCACCCCATACCAACAACCCCACCCCCCCCACCCCCCCCCCCCCCCCCCCCCACACCCCCCCCCCCCCCTCCACAAAACAACCCCAAACCCCCCCCCAACCCCCCACAACACAACAAAAACCCAAAACACCCCCCCACCACACAACACAAACCAACAACACACACACACCCAACAACACCAACACCAAAAAACCACACACCACACACCACCACACAAAAAAACACAAAAAACACACACAAAACAACACCCCCCCCACCCACCCACCAACAACCCAACCACACACAAAAAACCCCCCCACCCCCAACAAAACCAACACCCACACACCACCCCCCCCCACCCACACCCATCACACCCTCCTACCCATGCCACCACAGACCCAACAATACAACACACCCGAAACACCTAATAGTACGCACACCAGCCCGACTCACCCACAACGCGATCCTCACCCAACTCCCTCCTCTCCGGGCGCCACTACCCTAACCCCCTCGCCACTTCATTTTTTAAATTTACAATACTCTCTGACCAAATCCCACCCCCCAACCCCACCCCCACCCCCTCTCCCCCACACCACTGACCGCTCCGTACGATCTCTTTAACCACAAAATCCGCCCGCCCCCCGCCCACCCCAACACAACCCGTATCCTTAACCCCCCCACCCCCCCAACCCCGCACCACCTCACGACCACCCCCACACCCCTCCAGTACCCCCCCCCCCCCCACCCCCGCAGCCCGCCACCCCCCCTGCTTCGACTCTCTGCTTCACATGCCCACTCGTCGACCACACGTCCATCCCAGCACCAACTAAGCTCCTAACTAACCACCGCCGCTCACCCTACACCACCCAACCGCCCCCTACACCTGCTACCACCGCACCCCTCCCCCCTGCGCAAACCCTTCCCAAAGCATACCAACTACAGAAACACATATCCCCTCCGACGCCAAAATCGTCGACAAACCCTTCTCCCTCTAAAGATCCTCAAAACCAACAAACGCACCACCCCCCCCCCTCCCCCCCCCCCCCCAAAACCACCCAACCACCACCCCCCCACCCCCCCCCCCCCGTTGTCAACTACCACTTCTCCCGACCACACCGCCCCCACCCACCAACCCCCCCACACACCGAACTCGATAACCACCCCCCCCACCCCAGACTCCCCTTCCCCTTAACCAACTTGATCTACCAAACTACCCCACACTACACAACCCCCATCCTTCCCCCCCTCACCCCACAAGCAAAGTGAACGGCCGCCCTCTTACCCTCCCACACACCACCCCCCACCTACTCATCCACCCCCCCCCCCCCCCCCCCACCCCCCCCCCACCCCCCCTATTTCATTGACCCACACAACGACTGCCGATTTGGGCTAACACCCCCCGAGGAAAACCCACCATCCCCCCCTTTTCTTCCTCATCCAAATTACAAGAACAAAACAGCAAAGAAAAAGAAATGAAAATGATGAAAATGAAGAAAAAAAGCGAAAGTTTATATCAATTTGCTTTCTGTTTTAAACTATACGATGAACAAAATATCAACAAAATTGAAGAAAGTTGAACCAGAAGAAGAAACTGGAAAAAGATCAAAAAATATGTAAGAAGATAATAAGTGAAGACCAAATAATAAAAAAATGTGTTATGTAGCAAAGAAGTGTGAACTCCCCTTTCCTCCTTTAAACACCATGACGTCGTGTTGGAAAATTAGTTAATAAATCGTGTGTTTTTGGCGTGGGATGGGGGCTAAAGAAAAACGTCAACCCATAATAAACCTCAAATTAAGAAATGTCAAATTACAGTTCCAAAATGATGATAAAATTCACTATTAAACGCAAAAACAAAAGGCTGAGCACTTCAATAATAGCAGCTAAAATATATATCAAACGACTATCTAACAACCCCACCGTAAATAGAAGGAAGAGATTTGGTTCGAACTTTGGAGGGTCAAATCTTTGAATGTTAGTTCAAAAAACATTAAACTTTGCCCCATAATAGCTTATGATAGTGTTAATAGGTGTGCTTGTAACTGTTACCAGGCTAAAGTGCCCGGGAGAAATTTCGATGAATAATACAAAGATGAACTTTGGCATCAGATAAACACCGATAAATAAGCAAATTATCTGATAGCTGTTGTTTTTCTAATAGAGAGAAAGAGTAAATTTGCGAATGGATTTAGATTGAACTATGCTTCATAAAATATTATCTTTTTAAATATCCTCTGAATCATGAAATAAGCATCATCCTGAGAAATAAAAAGATTGAATATGATCGAAACGGTATCATACCATCTTAAACAAAAAGTAAATAATAAACAAAACATGTAAATAAACAGGGTGAACAGAGAGTATAAAAATAAAACGAATGTTGCCAAAGGACCGATACCGATAATTGTTTGGAATAGAGTTATACGGAAATGAGAATTCAACCAGTTCTGATCACCAGCAATACCCAAAAAAAAAGTTAAAACCAAAAAGATCTTGAAATCAATACAATCGATCCCAAGAGCAGAAATTAGAGTCAGTGATAAGACTGAAAAAACAAGAATGAGCTAATTACAATAAAAGTTTATCATAAGCACAAAGGTTATTAACTGCTAATTAGATATCAACAAATTTCAAGCACTCAACGGCCTTTGATTCAAACCGAAAGTATCTAATGGTTATTAGAGAAAACTGTGGAATGTTTTCCCATCCTCAAACCTTCCATTCAGACCCCAGCAACCTTTTGTGCTGTCAAAAGCCAATTAATCAAGATTGAATAATTTTTTTGACAGTGGCAGTCACATCTCCAGAAATCGCTAATCTAACCTGTCCTAGGTGTTTCAAAAAGACAAGCGAGACATTCTGGCCGCATCTTCAGTTTTGTAGAGCTTACTCTAATATACTATTAAATTTCAGTCATAATGCATAAAATCATAACAAAAGATAGATAAAGTAAGCAAACTTCGTACTTTTTATTTAGCTAATGTAACGAAAAGAGTCAGTAAAGAACGGACCAGTTTTTAAAGGTTTTATTTTTACTTAAGTGTTCCCGTTTCGTATCAGACACATTTCATATCAGGACAGTGTCTGCTTATTGTTATACTATGCTTATATAAGCAAAAAAATGTTTTTCTCTTCCTCTTTTTAACCAATCTTGCTCCACATTCCTGTCAATCCAATGTTAAAAAGCTTGTGAATTAAAATTGATGAATAAGCAAACGATATCACTCTAACTTAAAAACATAACCTTTAACAAATACTTTTCAATTCTAAACAACAGATGTACGAATGGCATGTCCGACCAAAATTGCTAATCGACTTAAAATAGTCAACTTTCCCTCAAGAGAGACATGCTAGATAATGGTTGCGTGGTAACCTAAATGCTATCTTTAAGATTGTGCCATTTTCTTATTAATAATATCAAGCTTAAGGCACTCGATTAAAATGCATTTTAATTGGCCATCAGCTAATAAGATTAATTATATAGGTTACTGAAAATGACAAAAAAATCCGACTATTCGCAGTCAATGATTTGCTCATTTGAACAAAATGTCAAATGATAGAAGTATTAAAAATTATTTTCTTCATAAAAAGATTTTAGACCTACTTTAAAACTTCAAGGCATTATTTTGACTATCGTTTTAGAACAATTTTTTGTAAGAACAAACCATATAAGTCAGCTTTCGATGGCGAAGTTTTAAGAACAAAACAATAGACCTTATCGGAGTTTTCGATTTTTCTAAAAAAGTGATGCATTGTGGGATTGTTTCCAGTGTATTACAATAGAATTCCCTCGAGGAATTCCTAAGAGATTTCTATTGTAATACACTCGAAACAATCCCACAATGCATCGCTTTTTTAGAAAAATCAAAAACCCCGATAAGGTCTATTTTGAATGATGATTGATTTTAAATAAGGTTGGATATATATATACTACATAAAACTATGCATACACTACATATAATATAAAAACGAACTGTAATGATAGTAGTAATAAAAAACCGGAATGGTAAGAATACCTTTGTCATTAAGCAAGTTTTTTCGCAGACATTTTGTTAGTGTTTGTTAATCAGGATGTGGTCCTGAAAATAGAAAAAAACGTTCATTTTATTAATAAAACGAAAAGTGAAATTCATTCTCACATATATCCTAATATTCATGGGAAAAAACTCCTGCTCAATAATCTTTGAAAAGTCAATGTAGAAATCAGATGAAACAAAAACATTCGGACTATATTGAAATAGCCAACAAACGTTAAAGGTTTTATTTCTACATAAGTGTTCCCATTTCAAAACAGACACATATTTCATATCAGGACAGTGTCTGCCTATTGGTATACTATACTGATAAGCATGTTTTTCTTTTCCTTCTTCTGACCAATCTTGCTCCACTTCCATGTCAATCCAATATGAAAAAGCTTGTAAATCAAAAGTGATGGGTAAGCACACGATATCACTCTTATTTAGAAACGAAACCTTTAAGATTAGACCTAGAATAAGATAAAACTAGTCCTTGATAGTACACAAAAATGCTTTTAAAAACAAACAAAAAAGAACTCACGTACATGCAGGAAGAATCTCCGAGTTTTAACATTTTCCTCTTTCGCCTTTATACTGCTTCTCAGCCTTCGATAATAATCTTATCTTAATGTATATCTTAGTATATTATTTCCTATAAAAACCATAAAAAATGTATTATATTAATCAGGGCCAGAGAGATTAGATATGATTATGGCTAAAATATGTTGGAACACCCCATCAAGGAGGGAACTCTGACCACGCAAGATAACTGATTTCGTTTTTTTTAACATATTTGACCATATACATATGACGTCATATATAGTCAACGAATTAAATAATCTTTATTAATGAGACTAGCGAGAGATATGGAACGTTGATTATCGTTTGTCTTTGTCTAACGTGAAATTGGGCAACAGTACCATACAATAAATTGACTGTGATAACAGGTTAGACTTGTTTAAAGGCTTTAAGCTTGACATCAATGCATCTAATTTAGAATATACATTGATGAAATTTTCAGGATCCCAAGGAATAGGAAGGGATGAAAAGATAGATAAGTATTGACTTTTGAATGATGTTTATGCGTATATACAGGTGCGTTACACAAAGTATTCTACTGCTAAAAGATATTTAAAAAAGGCCTCTGTATAAAATATCTAGATAGAAGGTTTACACAAAAGAAAAGATACAAACAATGGACCATTCCATCTTATATCCATCCAGGGGGTGGACGAACATTTCCAGGGGGTAATTGGAGAAGATTCTCCAGGGGATTTTCATCTTTCCAGGAGGTAAAAGGTTATCCTAAAATTTCCAGAGGGTAAAAGACTGATTTTAGTTCGTCCACCCTCACTTTTAAGGTATGAAAATAATTTTTTCCAAGGGTTCTTTTGCAAATTTTGCCATCTCCAGCAGGTATTTCTACACATGTCTAAGAGTCTTTTTTGCCTTGAAAAGGTTCGTCCACCCCTTGGTATGGAAGTTTCATGGAACAGCCCAGGCCAATGTTCGATGGTGTTGCGTTGGATGGCATCAGACATTCACCAGCATCAAAACATTTGAGCTTTCAGTAAACATCTTCATAATAACTACTGTACTTTATAATTTGAAGTAGTGCAGACCAAGCAAACTAAAACGAAAATTAAAAAAATACGTAAATAACAAATTATTATTTAGAATCATGTCAATCATTATTGGGCTTTTCCAGAAAATATTTAACCCCCACTGTTGAGGATATTGATTTTTCGAAGTATCGAACCCGGATATCCACTTTTGAATAAAAAATCGTTAACCCCCTGGATATCCGATATCCTCAACAGGGGGGGGGGGTGCACGGACTATTTCTGGAAAAGCCCGTTGGGGATTATTTGAATGAATATACTACTTCTATTTTGGGTTTAAAATGTCAGAGGAAAGGATCACACATCTCTAACTACTTAACTGGATCGGGCTTCCAATATAATAGGAAGTGTGTTTTTGTGTTTTTTAAATTATTTGAATGTTTTGAAGATCGAAAGTTCGAAAATATAGCGTGAAACAGGTAGTCAGCCTATTTATAGTGTGTAAAGGAATATCATGTTTATGAAAAAAAAAATCCAGTAAGTTCCTAGGTGCTACCATGAGTATCATGTTCCCTGGAGTCTTATGCAAGACATCTAGAATGAGCATTTGAAAAAATTCCAGTAAGTTCCTAGGTGTTATGAGTTACATCTTCTTTGCAATATTATAAAGGCATCTAGAATGAGTGGTTGTCTTACTACACAAGAAAACAATATATTTGATGCATACAAACCATTTTATTGAGCAACAAATTTGAGTGAATCAGATAAAATTCAAAATCTCGATCCACCATCTGGTCCATCACCAAGAAACTCGTGTCCAAGAATGTTGTCACATTTTATACAAAAAATCTGAAGAAAGGATTTAAGGAGTGAAGACATCAGTGAAAATAAAAATACAAAATATCATACTCTGTGACTATCGTTTATAACTCCAAACCCGCGTTCCGGCTCTTCGCCTCTAAAATTTAAATGTACCTTTCAGCCGATACGATTTGAGGGGCGAACAAAACTGTTTTCAACCACTTCTTGACGTCATACCGTGGCGAAGAATATAAAGGAAAAGAAGCTTGTGGAGAGAGCAGAAAATGAAAACGAATGGACGAAAGGGTGACACTCTAAGATCGATTTCACGGTCGAAATGAATCATAGGTAATCAGGACTAATTACGCCCTCGTAACGGCTTCCCATTAATTAGAGGTTTCTACATTCAAATTTTAGACCAACAAAAAATCTTTGTCAGAGAGCGGTGGTCTTTTGTATTACCCATGATTCTTTTCGACATATTTTATAACAGTACCTTCATTGAGGGTTTATCACTGGACGTTTGAGGTTGTGTTTCTACTTCTTTACGAAATAAACCTTCTTTTACAGGCTCATTAAATGCAGGCCACGGTGAACCATGTGCATACTTGGATTTGGCATTGAACAGTTGAGTATCACATTGTGAACATAAGTAGACTCCTGGTAAAAGATGAGAAAGATGAAATATTTTTCCTTTTGCTGTGTCTGTGATTGATATTGTAGTGTGCTTTTATCAGAGCCAAGCAAAATATTAAACGATATCTTTCATTATAACGAAAAAAGTACGCTTCTCAGAGTTTTGTATTACTGCACTTTTCAATTGTACACATAAGATATCCAACTGGAAGAATTAGATAGGCAATGAGCTGTTGAAGCTCTAATGAGCAATCTGAAAACAAGTTTGGAAACAAAGCAAATGATTTTAGTTCACGTATGAAGCTTGCTTAAAGGGGCATGAACAAGTCCTGTTTTAGAGTAGACACAAGTAAAAGGAGTATTCTAAAAAAATTGCTTCTTACCAACTTGGAAATGGTCTTTAAACTTTTGGTTGTGTGGATTGGCACAATACGTCATTTTGAATTAAGCATCAAACAAATATGTTCTTTATTATTAAATGACTGTTGTTCTTTTTCTTTAGTAAATTTGTTATTGGTCTTACTGTAACATAAAATATATTTTAATAATTTCTTCAACAGATTTAATTTTAGTGCAGAACGAAGTAAGAGGGATTATCAAAACTCTTAAATTTTTAGATACAGAGCAAGTTCTTTAAAAGGATCAGTTACAAATTGTAATATAAACTTTTCAGGATAAGATGAGAAATCAAATAGAAATTTTGTTAAAATTGTAAAAGTGTGAAACTTCACATAATTCATAGCACTTATCTATTAAAATATATTCTAAAAGATTTCTAGTATGGATAAAAACAATTCAAAAGAAAAAATATACATATCATATTGAACTGATAACTATTTAAAAACAAAAATAGAACTAATTAATTGAGGATGTAGGGAGGTATGTGAGTGGTCTGGGAACGAGGGTAGCTTGCGGAAGATAAAATTAAGTTTAAAATAATTTTCAAATTAAGTTAACGAAATTTATCCATCTTTGAACATTTTTAAAACATAAATAAGCCGGAAGCCTCTTAAAACTAAGCTTGATGTATCTAAAACTTGAATAATCGAGACAGGTGGTACTAATTCAAATCTTTATATTGAAACCCTCGTTAACCACTCAATTATCTTTATATTTGATTTAATCCAAACAAATAACCCCTTCGTCATCAGTTGAAATTTTACTTTTGGTGGCTGTGAGTGATGACTTTTTCTGGTAAGCAAATTTATTGAATGAGAGTTTAGCTTGTATTTTGCCATCGGTCGTAGAAGATAAAGTTGAAGTATTTTTCTTTTTGCTTAGTCCGATGGGTCTGCTTCGTTTGTTTGGTCCTGAAAAGTTAAATTTTGAAAGGTTTTATATTTTAAAACAAGTGTGGTAAATCAATGCCATAACAGTGCTCGATTTAAGAACCAGAGCCATGTATCAATATTTTAAAAGTTATCTTCCATTAAAAAAACTAAAAAGTACATGGTTTTCATATTTTACACATCTCTTCTGAACAGCCCACACCAAAGAATTGCAAAATATTCACAATTTTGACGTCACTCACTTGAAAAATAAAATATTAAATAACAAAGCTAAATCTTACCATTTAAAATGCTGCTTCTTGAGCCCTGGAGAAAAAAATGGAAAATTTAAAGATTGTATAGAATATTTAACCAAATTTTCACATAATTATGTATAATAATGGCCTTGGTAGGGTGGAAGAGAGCGTCACCCTTTCCCCGGGATTTTTTCCATTTACCCTTGATCCTTCTCCTATATGCTGAGCACCGTGCTGGGGTTGAAGCAGAAACTTTGCACTCTTTAGCTGAAAGCCTCGATGAGAAGTCTTTTTTTAGAGAGGAAAATTTTGACATCGTTTTATGTTTGCAATGAAAGAAAGAATAGCATGTGACTATACCTTCAATGAAGATGAACAGGAGGTCGATTTTTGTCCACACAGACCAACTGCTGGTGTTAATAAGCTTTCATTCTTTAGGGTTACAACTGGAGAATCTTCTTTGCAAGATGAAGTGATGTCTTTTGAAGATTCTTCTGATGGCTCTTTAGAAATATTTTTAAATTTACTTAACATGTTTGTAATCTTTTGTGATTTTTCGCTTTTATTGATAAAAGAGCTAGCTCCTTTCCCATTACAATTAGCTCTACTGAGACCAAGTTTAATCGTTTTTGGTTTGTTCCAATTTTCCTGTGAATTGTTAGACGATTGGCTGTTTTGTGATAAAATATTCTGCTTTTTATTCTCATCATTTTGAGAATTTAATTGACTTTCACTAGATTTTTCATTATAGTCAGGAGTTCTAATAAGTTTCTTTTCCTGGTAATGAGCAGACTTTTCATCACTCACGGATTTATCTTCATCTTCATTATCATCTTCATTTTCATCTTCGAGTATAGAATCTTCACATAAAACTTTTATTTCAGCTTTTTCAAGCATTTTGTCATTCTGATTGCTATCATCATCTGCAATATAAAACAGAGCAGGTTTCTCGTCTTTTTTTATCGGTTCTACCTCCTTAATAACAATATTGTCGTCTTGGTTTTGTTCATTGATCTCAAAATCAATGAAAGCTTCTGGCTTCCCTTCTCCTTCTCCTTCATCTATGGAAAGTTTTCGATCCAATTCGCCCTTTTTATCTATTTGGGAATCTATGATATCCTCTTCTTTTGAAGGTGAATTCATCTCATCCTTCTTTTTTAAAGGTTCTCGTGAAGTCGAATCATCCTTTTCTAAAAGTTTCTTTTTGATCGTACAATTCTCCTTAGCAGCAAAGTCGATTCTAGTTTGACTGGGAGCTTTTCTTGGACTCCTCCTCAAAGACAGTCTTTTCTTTTGGTTGGTTCTAATTGGATTAGAAATTTTACAATCTGTTTTATCAAGATAATCAAGGAAGCTTCCATTCATTTTTGAGCGACTTGGTGATTGCTGGATTATGGATGGAGAACCTTTTGGGCTGTCATGTTCCTTCTTACTGCTTGGAGGAGTGTTGGGTATATCTTCTTGTACATGATCATCAGCAACTTCTGCTGGCAATGCTGGTTCAGGCTCTGCAGCCTCGTCTGAAAAATACCTTTTTAAAGACGAAAATAATTTTATAATAGACGTTTATAAGAGTCTTAATATTGAAAAATAACCAGAAAGTTACTTAGACTGATAGATATACCCCTACTCTGTTATAATGGGGAAAGAAGAAACTAACTAAATGACAAATCTTACGGTTCCATGGCTTGTGGTATAAAATACTTTCTTATGGGAAAGGGGTATTTTTCATTGAAGCTGAACCTTACCTACTAACAACAACTGTATTTGCAGGCGTATCGTCATTAACTGTTTTGTTTCTGTTGAACGGATTTCTACGTCGACTTGAAGATTTGAATACACCCTGATAATTTAGGCGTTTGTTTGGTGGTTCAGATTGTTGATACAACTTTTTCCAATTGCTCACACTACTCGTGTTCTCTTCAGATACTGGAAGAGAAAACAACAAAACAAAAAATACAGAAATCAGCAAGGGGAATATGAAATCTCCATGGAGCTTACTTTTGTGATAATGTCCATCATGCAAAAGAAACGTCTTATTGAAAATTGGAATCACTCTCATAGGCAAACATGGATGACAAAAGCAAAAAATATTCACAAAAAAACATTAATCCCCACCAAGTAAAATTTAGTTCCCTAAAGGTATTTTATCATTAATCAAACCCACTTCATATCAAATTTTCACGTTAACAACCAAAGACTTTTTGGTTGCAACATTATACAAACATTTCTATTAAAAAAAATTGAAATTTTTAAAGCTTACATTCGCTGCTCAATCTTTTCAGGGATTTCGTAGCACAAGCTTGAGGGCTTGTTTCAAAAAGTTTCTTCTTAGTTGACAGATCATCTTGGGAGCCTACTGAATCAGTTGAAGGTGGCGTCAGATCAGGTGATGATGCTAATGATTCTTGTGATGAAAAGCCTTGTGATCTACTAGCAGAAGCATTGCTTCTGAATTTTGGTTCTCTCGCTTTGATGTTTGCTGTCGCCATCCAGCTTGTTGATTTCTGAAACATCTCAACTTTTCCACTCTAAAGAAAGGAGATAAGGAAGATTATAAAGAAATTTCGAGTAAGCCCTGTCCTTGAGGTAAATAATTGCACTGCTACACATAACAAGAACTGGTTTTGATTAACAATCCTTTTCGAGACAAACCATAAAGAAATCCAGAGTAAGGTCTTTCCTGACTACTGTTAATTTCATTTTATAAAGCTTCTTTTTTTTTTTAAAGGATCAAGTAAAAAAAATAATTCTTACAGCAAAGTCTTCCAAATTTCCAATATCTTTTCCACTGATTGGATCAATGTTACCTAGAGCAACTGCAAGAGCTTTGATCTGTGGAACTTTACTGTGAACCAATTCAATAGTTAAAGAATAACATATTTTTTGAAATAACGATTGACAAAGTTTATTGAAAAGTTTTAACACAAAAATGATTCTAAAACCCATGAATCAGGCCTTATGATTATTTCCTCCGAAGCTAAAAGGCATTATTTGACTAATTGGATACACGCTTCAATGCAATAGACTTGCAACTGAATACTACAGGTTCTTTCTAGAAAGTGCGAACATTTGAAAAGATACGGTCCAGCAAAATCTAAATCTTCTTCACTCAAATCAGGATCATTTTCTTCATGATCTCTTAAACGTACACATCTTCTTAATTGAATATCAAACACAAGTTGATATTTGAATACCATTTCAGATTTACGAAAGTTTTCTTCATAATCTGGGGGTACAAAATGGTTACGATCAAGCTTCAGTGCTTTTATAGCCTAGGAGAAAAAAAACACATTAAATTTGCATTTACTCAAAAAAAAGGTTTATATAATATAGTGAGTCAAAGTACTGAATTCATAGTTATCTTTCAGCTGAGATTCAAGAAGAAATATTCTAAACAACTTTAGGACAAAAAATTTGGCATAGCATAATACCTGTTTTGCAGCTTTGTGTCGTTGAAGTAGCTTATAGGCTTTGATTAGACCCATTCCTTTAATTGAGGGTAGATAATCACAGCCAGATAACATGCACATCCAACGGAATTGTTCCATAGTGAATTGAGATAGCTTGACTGAACGAACTTTAGGAAGGTTTACCAGATCAACTAGTGTCCCTTCTCCATCACTTCCCATCTTATACAAAACCTTCGGGGGTTTTAAAAAATTGATACAATTTGGTAATTTTGATACATGTAAAAGTATGACAACTGTTTATTTACATAGCCAATGTTTAAACATAAAACTAATGCATTTTAACGTGACAAATTCATATTCTACTATCTCAAAATTTTTGTCAAAGACTGTTGTTGGACAGACTAAGTTTATAAAAACGATTTGTTTGTAAAACAGTTAAGAAATTATTGATAGTGTTAACATACCTTAGAGCAGCCATAAAGCAATAAATCAGAATCTTCTGAGATAGTGAGCTGAGTGACACCTTGAATCATAAGATAAGCAAGCTGGGCATCTGCTTCATAAGGTGCAACAACACACCTGACATTCAGCTTAGCACATTCCTAAAGAGGATACCCAGAAAAAATATGAAAAATGATTTCATTAACAAAAACTAATCCTCAAAACTATAGCAGCTTCTATAAAAAAAAAACACAAAAAACACAAAAAAGGAAATACATACTGCAATGACATGAGAAGCCATTTCAGGAGTGACATCACAAGCTTTTTGAAAACAATCAAAAGCAACTGAAGACTTTTCCTCCCTTAATGCTGCCATCCCTTTCTCCTTGTATTCTTTGCGCCTTCTACAATAAAAGAAAGAAAATACATCGTCAAAACAAACTGAAATTTTAAATTTTCTAATTAAGTCACTACCTTAATAAATGAGTAATAAAAGAATTAGGTAAGAATAAAAGATCTTAAAATTTTTGGGAGAAGATAGTTCCATCAAAATATATTCTTACGCTCTTCTTTCAGCCTCTTTACCAGCCTTAGCAGGAAGATGTCCACCATCAAAAACCAACAATGGTGTAACTCCAGCATTAATTAACATTCTAACTCGCTTCATAACATATGAAACATAGGCACGAGTTGGTTTTTTCATAATAAGGTCCTGTGCACATCCATAGGTTCCTTTATGCAGCCAACAATATGCATCAATACCAGCAGTTTGACCTTTGAAGTTTGAGACATTAGTCTTGACTTGAATATCTTTCAATAATGGCAAGAGACCAGTTATACCCATTTTTTGTTAGCAAACTGTGTTATTTCTAAAATAAAAAGTTATTGAATTCTATTCCAAAACCTGTGGTTAAAAACATGTTGGGTTACCAAAAAAGTGTTTTGTTTTTGCAATTTTTAAAAGCACTAAAAGTACAGGCAAATATACAAATGGAATTGAACCTCCATCAAAATTCAACATATTAACAATCAATGAAGAAGTTACCTTATATTTTTGAAATTCAAAGTTGAAAAAAGATGTGGTATGAAGAGACCAACCTAGATCCATTGCCCAAGCAACTAGATATCCCATTTCCCAGAAATTTTCTAGGCCTCATAAAAAGGTTGTCCGCTACCATTTACACATATGAACATTTTTTCTTTTGAAGCTTAAATTGAATGTTTGTTACTTTTCGGATTTTGAGCCTTAAAATGTTCTTAAGAGCCAGTGTCTATAAAAATAAGTCAATATCAGGAAAGTGAATTTCTCACAGAATTGGCTGATCTTCATTATTTTGTTCCTACCTTATTTTGTACCTATGCAAAATGATCTATGAGAATTTCAGGCTCCAACCACATCATTCTTTGTTTTTTGTCAGTTGGAAGTTTATTAAAAAACAGCATGAAAATGTGCCTTGAGTGGGCTTTTTAATAAATTCTTGAGAGAATGTTTGCCACAATCAGTTTGGTACACAGTCGTATTTTTGTACCCATAAAATTCAGCACTTTTAAATAAAGCGCCAACATTTCTGCAACAAAGACTATGACAAATGAATTTTCACTTAAAAAAATAGTTTATTCCTTCAAAATGGACAACGCCAATAAAAGAATAAGAGCACCCATTTGCCAAACTGCCCACTGCCTCAATATAATTAACAAATTATGTACCAGCTTAGTATTCGAGGAGGGCAAGTTTGGGGAAACTTGAAAATGGTACCAAGATTTAGCTCATGAAAACTGCCATCACATATTTAAACTTTGAAAACCTGAGAACTTGCTACCATGAAGTTGGGTAACTTGCATCAGTGGAGGGGGACTTGCATAGCCATCGAATGCCTGACCAACCAAAGCAGCAAAATTCCAAAACAAATGAACTACCTAACTAATACTAACAAATAACTAACAAATGAGTTTTGGCAAATGAGCCCATTCCACTGAATTTATTTTGGTAATTTAATAAAATTTCTAAATTCAGCACAAATTTTCTTTTGGCAACCAACCCATTTTTGTTCAATGTTTCAGTACTCTACCATTTTAGATTCTCATATTTGCCGCGCGAGTTACTCACTGACAAAATCGCGGGCAATTAAAACAATGTGGTTGGATAAAAAATCATGCGAGATCATAAAATTTCAAGATGGCAGGAATTCAGACGTTTCTTGATGGCTGCTCCTGCTGGACGTGTAACCTCAAATTTAATAAGGGGCCACTCACTTCCCACGACTAACGTCAAATTGACACAAAGGGGCAGGGGTTAGAGTCTGTGACGCTAAGAAATTTCACCAGAAATATCTATTTTTGAGACGTTTATTCCATAACAAATGTTACTTTCCATATTTCTTTTCCTCCTTTTTTTTATACCTGTATTCGTTTGCTTTGCTATTTTACAGAACAATTTTAACAAAAACAAACAGCCAAATGTTTATGTCTTGTGCTTCTTTTGTTTAGACAGTCCGCATGGCACTTGAATTTTGCTGATGGTCGGTCTAATTGTTGTGAAATTTTGTTGATTATGATTACAGAGATAATTAATTCCGGCAACTTTCCTAAAAAAGTTTAGAAATCATCTCCTTTTTTTTAAATATAAACTTTATAAAATTAAAGCAAGCCGTAGCAAAATTAAAGATGACTGACAAAACAATGATGAAAGTGATGGTGTCAACATGTGAGCAGCGTGAGTGTGATTAAATTATTAATTACTTCTTCAAATTATGTACTTTTAAAATGCTTTAAAAATACATTCGGTTGTGATTAGGAGATGGTGAAAGTTTGATTGATAAACTTGGTTGAAGTATCATCAAAACAAACTTGGTGTCAAAGAGATTTAAACAGTAAGTGAAAATACAGCCCAGAAATCAACCGTCCCAAGATTTGACCAATCATCCCAAGAGCAGTTGACGGTAAGAGGTGAGGGGTTTTCAAATTAGCGTCAATTTGACGTTAGTCGTGGGAAGAATCGATACGACTAATCAAAGCAGCAAAATTTCAAAACAAATAAACTACAGCTCCGCTCGCAGCTTTACTCTACCATTTTTGTTTTGATTTAACTTTGTATTTTAAGGACTAGCCAGGTCATTCATTTGAGGGCTATGCATGTTAGCCTCCACTGATGCAAGTTACCCGACTTCACGGTACTATTTCTTTTGCAAATTTTACAAAGAATCTAGCTCAAAATCATACAATGTACCATGGTCTGACAATAAGTCAAACCCCTAGAGAAAAGGAATACGTATTATCTGATTAGTAGGTATTTAATTATGCAAATCTACCGTCAACTGCTCTAACTTGGGACGATTGGTCGAAACATGGGACTGGTTGATATCTGGCCTGCATTTTCACTTATTGTTAAATCTCTTTGACAACAAATTTGTTTAACTCCACCAAGTTTATCAATCATACTTCTTTGTTCCTCTTAGAGTGCACAAACACTCGCCGATTCGTGTGTTCCACTACAGATTTTTTTCATATTTTGATTTAAAAGCCTACCAAAGTTGTTCTAATATTGACATCCCTCGTCTAATTCTGACACCCTTCTTTAGAGAAAGGAATAATATGAAAGCTTGAATCACTGATTGAAAAAAGGATTATTCCTCCCTGACCACTGAGCAAAAAAAAAACAGTTTCAACCTTTCTATAAATTTCAGCTGATAAAAAGGGAATTAGAGGAGGGGTGTCAACATTAAACCAAGTTACGGTACTCATTTTGAAAGAAAAATTGTGTATTTTTTAATACCCCGTTCATTAACTCAAATCAAATGACTTTGATGAAATGGTGGCCGAATTGCCGTCCCATGCCATGTTTTGTCAGATAGTTAGAAGCATTTGACAGTATGACCTTTAAACAGAGGCTGTTTATTTTGGTTTCAAGAAAGGTAAACGTCTGGTCCATCTTGAGTTGAAGACGTTATATAGAGAAATATAGAGAGTAATACTTATAGAATGTCAAGTAGAAAAACCCCTCCCTGGTACCTTGAAGTGAATCAAACAGTCAAAATATATTAGATTTAACAGCTTCAAAAACCTGGGGTGAACATGCCTGGAATATGTGCAGGCCTGTTCAGGTCACGTTAAGTCCTGTTGCTTAAAGCAATTTATAGCCCTAGTGAGGGTTACAATTAGTTATCATTAAACTAAAAAACATTCTTACCAAAATTATCTCAAATATTGCAGAGCAAAATCAAAACATGCACGCGTTTACTGGAGGTTTGACCGAAATCGAAAGTATAAAATGGCGGGAAATATTTTCCCGCGCGCGCTGCTTTCAATGGCGTATTGGCGGCCGCCCACACTACACGTAGGGGTGGAACGGTGGAACCAGTGGAGGAACAACTTTCACTTTCAGAGACAGGTACTGGCAATCTCAAATGACTTTTTCGAGAACATGTGACCTTTTTCAGGAGCCATAGTCAGGCTATAACTCATCAAATAAAATCCAAATAAAAATGTCAGTGAATGAACTTCAGAAATGGTACTGATCAGACGCGGACCACCAGGATCTTTGTGAAGTGGTACAAACCTATATATGCACGATGTGAAGTTTCCAAACTGGGATCATCCTGATCAAGTTAGTTAGTCGTGTCACACACAAGATTATCTACCTATTGCAAGAAGTGGTACGCTAAAACGTGTAGGGATTATTCCCGGGCTATTCATGATACTGGAGAGTCTTCTGAAAACTTTTGAAATTTTCCATCCAAAACGTCACTTAAACAATAGAAAAAGTGACATATTGGGTGGAACAAAAACAGATATGTTGCATAATCTCGTGAAGTCATTTTTTTTTTTAATATTTCCCCGCTATAAGGGGAAATATTAGTTAAAAAGGCATTTCTCCGATCCTTGGCTACTTACGCCCTTTTTGCGCCCTTAAAGGGGCGGCAATCCGCCACCACATTTTCATTTGCCTTAGTTATTCAGACAAAATCGCACGGATTTACCTTGATGTTACGCGCATGTTTTTGAGTAATCAAGACACGAATAATTCAGATCAAAATACAAGATGGACGAAAATTCACTCTTGGCTTTTTAAAAGTTATAACTCTTTTCTGACGAACAAAAAACATACAATTTTCATCTAATTGGCGACCAATAATTACATATGAAATGTGAGGCTAACACTTCAACTGTAATCATCAGTAATTTCAAGAGTTTTTCATCATTGATTACAAAGATATCCATGGATTACCTCTTCCGAATACCAAACCAACCAACTTAAAGATTTCAGAGACATTTGCTTGACATGAAGAAAACGCTACACCCATAATAGTCCATGAGCTGAGAGCCAAATTTTGAGGTTTGGGGCTCAACGAGTGCACCGGACAAATTATATATGAAAAGTTTCCAAATTTTATGTAGAATAAGAATTTCGATGTTAGGCCGATGAAAGTCACATGTGAGTTTACCGTCGGCCGCCCGCATCTCTAAAAAGCACCCGCATGAAAATTTCATTATTTCGATAAACTGCTCAAAATTTTCATTATTTCTATATTTCTTTACAACTACAACCTCCATCGTCTCTACGCAGGATTCCCTCTACGCATGACCTTTTTCCCAGAGTAAACACGGGTAAACAAAGAAGATTTTTTACAGAAAATGTGACCGCCCTCAATCCTACAACTACAGCGGGCGTCACGCCCATCTATCTGCCTAACCGCCCTGGCGGCCATTTTAGTTTTTTGCCAAATCTAGCGCCACTGTAGCAATCGGATCTTTATTTTTCGTTCGCAAAACATGCGTAGGGTTGAAGCGAAGCAAAATTTTTTATTTTGAGAGAGAATGGTTAGCAGAAATGGTGGATAAGGTGCTGTTGGGAAAATAATGAATAATGAATAATGAAATCATGCCGCATCTATTTTCGGGTAAGTTGACGACGGTAAACTCACATGTAACTTACATCGGCCTTAGCAAGGTCAAATTTAATGGAATAAGGATTTAGTGACGTCACAATGACACCTGGTGAAAAAAAAAGGTGTGAAAATTAGTCAGACCAAGATTCTACTTTTTGGGAAATATCTCGGGAACTAAAATTGGTATTGCTACGAAATTTGGAGCATATGTTCATAATGAGGTGACAATTACATTCAAAGAAAAAAAACTGAAAAAAAATCATTTATGACGTCACCAAGGCGCGCCGAAATTGAAAAAATGAGAAAAAAAGAAAAATTTTGCCTAAATTTCGATCAAAAGTTTGTGTTAACTTGGCCTGTACCACTCAAAATACGAGAAAAACACAATTTACCACCTATAATCTCATATTACGAAGTAAATACCTCAAAATAAAGTATTTGTTGGGTTTTCATGGGGCGCCAAAGCATCAAAAATAATTTACGCTCATTTTGATCTGTAAATCAGCATTTCCCTAATTTTTGTAAATATTTGAAAAAGTAGTCAATTATTGTTTCAAAAATCAATTTGATAACTAAAGATTCCTAGATGGAAATGAAAAAAGAGTTTATAAAGATACCTTTGCCTATATGGACATGCCTATAATTGACTGTATGAACTTTTATTAAGGCGCTAAAATGACCATATAAATATATAAAAAGAAAAGAAATTTTAAGATTCTAGAGAATTCCAAAAAGTATTTTCACAACATAAATTTTGAATGAATGAGATGCAGCATTTTCTTCTAGTTTCTATTTTTCTTTCGTATTTGTTTAACGTAATCAAAAGCCCATCCAAATGGCCTCTATTTATGACTAATAGCTGTAACAAAATATATTTAATTAGCACTATGCAAATGGCGTTTTTTATTATTCTAAATATGCTTTCACTTTTAGTGTAAGACTCGACTTGTTTAGTGTGGTTGTGGCGATCTGTTATGTGGTTAGTTTATGTGTTTTTTTTGTATAGTTTGTTTTAAGTTTTGAAATTTTAATCATACAGATAAGATAAAAATGGGAAAATATAAAAATAAAAGAAGAAAGAGAAAGCAAGATGACGATCCAGATTTTGTCCTGCCCAAAAAAGCTGCAACAAACCCAACATCATCAAAACGCAAAGAAAATGACCAAAATTGTTCAAATGTGGTAAGTTTTATTTCTCTTTAGTCTCCCAATGCAACCTATTACAGTGCTTTGTACAGAGAACAACTTGTATCATTGATCTGTGGGGGGGAGGCTGATTATATTGCTTGAAACTTGCAAAATTCAGTAATGTAGTGTTTGGGCACCAAAATATATTTATCATAGTTTAGTTTTTTAGTTTGAGCGTATTCTAAACCTTTTTCAGTTGGGAAAAAAGAAGGTGGAATCTCTGCGTAATTTTTCACCAGGGACAATTTTTTAACTGTGATGTAGGGGTGTGAGAGATTTGAATGCGATACAATATCTACTACCTCCACGCAAAAGACTTATTTCGATTTTTCCTTTTTCTATACGTCAGAACACTTGTGTTATCCACTGTGCCGATACTCGTGATGAACTCATACCTTTGACGAGACTCGATACCTGGTTGAAACTGAAAGAAGTAGCTACTTTAAAACGGCATCCCCTGATGGATATTGAAGCAAACAGTCCCGAAAAAGTACCCGATAATCTTTCATATCACCGGAAATGTTACCAGCGTTTCACCCTAAAGAGAGACATCGACAAGCTGAAATCCCAGCATGAGAAGATCCAAGCACAGGTCGATCCGGAAGAAATTGTTGATGATGGCGAGGAACCACGAAGGAAATCAAACCGTGTATGTTCAGACTCTCCCATTGAAAAGAATATATGTCTATTCTGTAAAGTAAGGAGAGTTAAAGATAGTATATACAGAAGAAACTTTAGTGCAGTGCGTAGATGAACAAGCCAGAGATCGGATCATCGAGTGTGCTAAGAGAAAAGGCAGATTTGATATTTTCGGAATTTCAAACCTGATTTCAAACGAGGCCAAATATCACAAGAGCTGTTATCGAAATTTTACACACATACCAGATGATAAAGTAGAACCAACCGAATCAGAAACCGAAAAATCGCTCCGATCGTCTGCATTCAAAGAAGTTGTAAAATTCTGTTTGGATCTAGAGACTTTCCGATCAAATGAAATAATTCCACTCAAACATCTCGTATCAATTATGGAAGATAAACTGAAAGAAAGCGATCTGACAATGAATGCTTCCACTAGAAAAAATTTCAAAAGGGATCTACAAACACAAGCACCATCTCTTAAATTCCTAGATTCTGGGAATGAGATCTATGTTTACAGCAAATCTGCCTCAATCGAAGATATTATGCTTAAATATATCAAAGCTAAGGAGGAAAACGACCAATTGAAGAACGAACAGCAGAATGAGGAAGAGCAATTCATTAAATGCTTTGCAATATTACGAAAGGAAGTTAAATAGCTGAATGATACAATGCCTTGGCCACCGCAACCAGAAGACCTAACTCCGGATAAGGTTGTCATTCCACCAATGCTGAACATGGCCCTCTCAACACTTTTGAAAAGTAAAGATGGCACATTGACAGAAAAAGCCGAACGGTTGAAGATGTCTATCGCACAAGATATCATCTATGCAGTGACTCAAGGTATGAGAATTCCTGTTTTAATAGACATTTGAATCGCTTAGTAGGGTTTATGTATATTTCATCTTGGGGCCTGGGTGATCATACGATTGCTATTTGAAAAGCATTTTCCGTCTGAGATGAGAATTTTTATTTTAACCATGGAATTATTTTTTATCTTAGGGAGAGTCAAGACCCCGAAAAGCATCCTGCTCCCAAGTATTGTTAAAGCGTTAACGAACAACACTGAGATCATCACATCACTAAACAAACTAGGACATGGTATTGCTTACACGCAACTCATGGAAATTCAAACGGAAAACGCTTACATGATTGTTGATAAACAGAAAGAGAATGGCACTTTGCTTCTTAATGCGTTGAAGGAGATTTTTAGCTTATACGTCGCTGACAACATTGATAGAAATGAAGAAACTCTAACAGGTATAATTTCTGCCAAAATTTGCAATATTTCATTCTCCAAGTCCAAAAAGAAATCCCAATTTCATCCCCATTTAAATTATCTAAACGATAAAAATTGCTCATCTCTCTTTCTTAGGCACTGGAACTACACATAAAGTTAACAATCTACTAATCCAAATGAAAAAAAACCCGTCAAATGTGACGACACCACCTCTACCAGAACCGTCTCGTTATCGGAGGCAGAAACGAAGATCATTTGAAATTCAAGATGATGATAATCAGGCCGTTATCGTTTTCGGAGGAAAAAGGAAAGATCCAGAAAATCGAAAATTTCCTGAAAATCCATTCAAAGACTGGCTGTTTGCTGACAGAGAGAAATCTAACTTTATCTGGGCTCTCCTGCGTCGAGACTACTCTCCACGACAGATTATCCCAAGCTGGTCTGGCTTCAACATCTCCATCCAAGACGGGATTCCTGTAATGAAATCGTCTATCGAATATCTTAATTGTATAAACAAACCAGCAACCGAGAAATCAACTATACATCAGGTTAGACTTCCATCTATTATGTCGTTAATTCGCTTGGATTAGTTTAAATATCAATATATTTCATATTTAAAGAAATCAGGGTGATAAAACAGGTAACCGCTAATCTCGGGCTGGGCAGTGATTGCGTAGATCATTAGATTATTTATGTCTCAAATTAACTTTTCTTGTCTTATCAGGTTCTCTCACGAGCTTTGGAGATGATTGCATCTTTGAAGCTAAAATCAATTGTTTGCGTATTCGACCAAGCGATTTATTGCAAAGCATGCGAGATCAAATGGAGAGAGCCAGAGAAGTTTCGTAATTGTGTGCTGATGATGGGCATGTTTCATATGATCATGACGTACATGCATATCCTGTCCAAACGGTTTGCTGATGGTGGACTGAAAGACGCCCTTATCCAAAGTTCAGTCATTGCTGAAGGTTCTGTTGACTCAGCCTTGCGTGGTAAAAGCTACAACCGAGGTGTACGGATGTATAAGCTGTTTTATGAAGCCCTCCAGCGCCTTCTAATTGACCAATTGGTGGAAAGTGGAAAGTGTGGTCGAGTTGATGAGGCTTGCAATGAATTGGTCTTGGACAAGATCGACAAACAAATCTACGATACCATAGACGCAGATACATGTATCGAGGAGTATTTCAACAATTACATTGACCTTAAGGATCAGATTAAAGCCTCAGAATTCAGCTTGCCGAAATTTTGGATTAGCTACATTGAAATGGTGGAGCTACTTTTGAATGTAATTTACGCCTGCAGAGCTGGTTTGTGGGATCTTCTTCTTGAATGCATCCGCGAAATCATCCCATTTGCTTTCGCTTACGACAACATCAATTACGCAAGGTACCTTTCAGTGATGCTTGGCGATATGCTTGCTTTGGAAACCGAATTTCCTGAAATATACGAGCAGTTTCTTCTTGGCAATTTTACTGCACAGATTAGTGACGGTGTTTTCAACAGAGTGGAGACCGACAAGGTGATTGAGATGACCCTAAACAAAGACACCAAGACACCAGGTGGCACAACTGGCTTCTCGACAAACATAGGAGCAGTCCATAGATGGGAGCTTAACGCTACGTACAGAGCATCCCTTCGTGAAGTCTTTCACCAGCATCTTAACTTCGCGAGTCAGAAGCACAAACACAAGGATCTTTCACCAGCTCGAATTAGAAAAGATGAAAATGCTGTCCAGTCGATCCTCTCAATCCTACAGGAGACCTTCGTCCATCCGTTTGCTGGTATGCCATTGCTGTCAATCTCGAGGGGAATTGAATTGGAAGAGGTTGTTGCAGAGAAAATGCTTTCAGCCAAAGGAATCGGTAAGGAGCTTATGGTCACTTTTAACAAACAACGTCTGGAAGAGGGTCACACGCTATCAATTTTTGATCGCATGAAGAAGCAAAAACTTCCAACCTTCTCAAATATTCCCCTATCAAAAGCTGCCAAACACAAAGCAAGGTTGGTTGCAATTGAAAGCACCAAAGAGCTCTTTGCCAAAATCGCGATTATTGCCCAAACGAGAGTGGTTGATCTCAAACAGTTGCTCTCGTTCCCTCTCATTGAATTACCACTCTCGCTATCGGAGCCAGATGGTACCCTGAAGAAAACAGCAAAGTCAAAATTATTACACACTGTTGAAGGAGATACTGTCCCAGTTGAAATGCTACAAAAAGACCATGCTTTCATCGTTGATGGTATGGCTTATGTTCGACAACTCAAGTCCAGTGGGTTGACATTTGACCAATTTTCAACTAAGCTCCTGAAAGCAATCGTCAATGGCTCCCCGTCAGCATCTCGTCTTGATGTCGTATTTGACGTCTACTTCGACACCTCAATCAAAGACATCGAACGTCAAAGAAGATCTACTGGAGAAATGATTGTAAAGAAAATCATTTCTACAGCACCAATCAAACATTGGGGCCAGCTTCTTTCTTCTGGTGAATTCAAGAATAAGTTGGTTACATTTTTCTTGAATGATTGGAAAACAAAACGACATCTTTTGGATAACAAGACTATGTATGTCAACGATTCAACTGAGACGTGGAAATTCACCAAACACCAAATGGCAATCTGCAACCGTTTGCACTCAAATCAAGAAGAAGCCGACACACGAATGCTGTTGCACGCAAATGACGCAAGCTCAAAATATCAAAACATCATTATCTCTACCCCTGATACAGATGTATTCATTCTCGCTGCTTCAAATCTACATGCAATTGGTTGTAACATTTTCATCCTCACTGGATCTGGAGATCACAAAAGGCTTATCGATCTGAATCTGGTCTGCGAAACGTACTTCACGCGCATTGACGACTCTAAATTCAACAAAGAAATGTTATTGCAAGCCTTACCTGGTTTTCATTGTTTTACTGGCTGCGATTCGATTAGTGCATTTTCCGGACGTGGCAAGATCAAACCACTAAAAGTCATGATCCAGAAAAGTGAGTACGTCAAAGCCTTTGCAGAACTTGGCACAACTTGGGACATAAGTGAAGAGAATGTGTCGATCCTCGAAGCCTTTGTCTGCCATATGTATGGGAAGAAAGATTCTTTGGAATTGGGAATATCGATTGATGACCTGAGATACAACATTTATTGCAGAAAGAATGGTAAAGTATCATCAGAATCATTGCCACCCTGTCAAAACGTGTTACGCCAACATATCAAACGTGCAAACTATCAAGCAAGAATATGGAGAATGTGTCTTGATCCTTGGATTGACAGGTGTGATCCATCCGATCATGGTTGGGGAGTCGATGATGGTGGTCTGTTCGTTAATTGGATGACTTGCAATCCAGCATTGGCTGAGGTAATTTTTAGTATACTATTCTACCTCTAGTAAATTGTCATGAGATAACAAAGGATATAATTACGGGTAATTGATGCAATCTGTCATAAGTATAATTAATTTAATGTGAGCGTCTCTTTTTCAAGTTATGATATTTTTCTAACCCTATCTTGATGATTTGATTGGCTGTTTATGATGTAATGTTATTCATACTTGTCACAGCCATCTCATAGTTGCTGACAATTAAGTGTCAATTAAAACAGGAAAGAGTCACTTTTTATTATTTTATGCAGTTTTATGTTCTTATAAAATCCTTAAATTCAGTGTTAAGCAAAAGGAAAATTTTTATCTAGAAAGCCCTTATATCTGAAATCAAAATCATTTCATTTTACTAATTATTAATAATCGATTTATTTTTAGGTCCTGACGCTCGTAACCTGTGACTGTAAAGTGCAATGTGATGTAACTTGCCCATGCAAGGTCAACGAAATGGAATGTTGTGATGCGTGTGGTTGTGATGATTGTGGAAATCGGGATGATGAAGAGAACGATCAAGCGGACGAAGAGTTTGAAAGTGATGAAGAAAGTGATATCGAGGACAATTAATAAATCTGAAACCTCTGCTAATTTTCCATTTTTACTTTTACAAAATAGCTGTTGGTAACCCTTACCAAGTTTAACTAACCTTAATGAGTTTCAAAATTCCTAAATTTTACATTTTAATCTAGTATTTCATAAGATTTTACTTATAGCTTAAAAAATTCTGACATTACTAAATATTAACCAAAATTAGGGAGATTCTGATTTACGAGCGGATTAAGCGTGATGTTTTTGAAGGTTTGGCGCCTCATAACAACAGTAAATCAATCATTTTGGAGCAATTACTTCAAATTCTAACTAAGTAAGTGATAAATTCTTTAAGGTCAGATGAATTCAACCTTTTGATTAAGTTTAAGGCAAGATTTTGAATTTTTTCTGTTTTGGCGCCCCTTACTGACGTCATAGGGTCGTTTTTGAAAATGTAATTAAACTCTTTTTCATTTTCATCTAGGAATCTTTAGTTATCAATTTGATTTGTGTTTCAATAATTGACTAGTTTTTCAAATATTTACAAAAATTAGGGAAATGCTGATTTACAGATCAAAATGAGCGTAAATTATTTTTGATGCTTTGGCGCCCCATGAAAACCCAAAGAATACTTCATTTTGAAGTATTTACTTCGCAATATGAGATTATAGGTGGTAAATTGTGTTTTTCTCGTATTTTGAGTGGTACAGGCCAAGTTAACACTAACTTTTGATCGAAATTTAGGCAAAATCTTCAAAATCTTTTTTCTCTTTTTTTCAATTTCGGCGCGCCTTGGTGACGTCATAAATGATTTTTTTTCAGTTTTTTTTCTTTGAATGTAATTGTCACCTCATTATGAACATATGCTCCAAATTTCGTAGCAATACCAATTTTAGTTCCCGAGATATTTCCCAAAATGTAGAATCTTGGTCTGACAAATTTTCACACCTTTTTTTCTCACCAGGTGTCATTGTGACGTCACTAAATCCTTATTCCATTAAATTTGACCTTGCTAACATCGAAATTCTCGTTCTACATAAAATTTGGAAACTTTTCATATATAATTTGTCCGGTGCACTCGTTGAGCCCATTTTGACCTCCAGCTCATGGACTATAACTTTGGACATTAAATGATTGGTAAAATGGTATTAACATTCTATTGAGATGTGAAACTGGTTCAAGTTGAAGAATTGATGAGAAAAATGGGCAGTACGAGAAATATTTTTGCTTTGAAATACAAACTCTTATATGGACAATGACCAATGTCTCTGGAACAAGTTATATGAGATTTGTTTACCGAGTGACCTCAAAACAAAGTCTTTAATTCTTGGTTCTTACATTCATGAGGTCAGAGGTTTTGTGGATTTTCTAAACTTTTGAAACTTGTGTGATTGTTTTGGTACGTGTTTTGGTTGTTTTCCTGACTAAAGACACTTTTGAATGTGTGATTGTTTTCTCTGACTAGAGATACTGTGAGCGTGTATTTAATAAACATATTGCATCTTGGCTTTTAATGCAGGAATTGTCAGTCGAACCCACTGGGTGAACACATAATACATGTTTTTTTTTTTATAAGCATACAAAAATCCGAAAACAGGCTCAGAAATGCTTAGGTCGAAAGCTTAATAAGGCTGAAAAATGCTTGAGGAGATGCTTAAATCTAAAGCATAAATTTAGGGAAATACTGAAAATCGGTAAAATTCCAGCCAAAAAAAGCCAAAATCAGGAAAAAAACATATTTCGTAGGCTCAAGTAATGCTTACCATATGCTTAATTTTTCCCCATATCTGAGCCTAGATATGCTTATAAGTGCAATGCTTATAAAAAAAAAACATGTACGATCTGACGAAAATGCAATCTCAAAATCGTAAGGACCGCGTTCGTCTATAAGGACTGGGGATGACAACAAAGTTGCGTGATTGTGTTCATGAATAGGGCGCCGTATCAGTTTTTATCTTTCTGGCGCACAACAAGATTCTTGTTGTGAAATTTTCCGCGCCGCGGGAGGACTATTTTCCTCAGATGTATAATTTTCAAGTGCCTTCAGAGGTTTACCGTGCACGTAAGAAAATTATGAACAGCTGTTATCAGGTTACCTTCAGCTGAAACAAAATGATAGCTTTTTTCTGAGAAAGGAAGATAATTTTTTGTGCCTTCCACCACATAAATAAGTTTGTTTTGATTTTTTGTCCTGTCAAAAGTCACGTGATATTTTTATCTCGATCACTCCGCCTCAACTGGAAATTCCCCGGATAGAAAGTCGCGTATTATTGGTTTTTCCTAATTCAATCAATACTATTATATAATACTTGTTCCAATGTTCCAATACTACTATACTATACCATACTATTATGCTGTACTATCTATATGTAGTATGTGTACCATATGTATCGTCGTTCCATGTTCCAATGTTCCAATGTGTATATGCATACGTAGTGTATGTAGTAGGTGTACCATATGTGCCGTCGTTCCATGTTCCAATGTTCCAATGTGTATATGCATGCGTAGTGTATGTAGTATGTGTACCATATGTGCCGTCGTTCCATGTTCCAATGTTCCAATATATGCATGCGTAGTGTATGTAGTATGTGTACCATATGTGCCGTCGTTCCATGTTCCAATGTTCCAATATATGCATGCGTAGTGTATGTAGTATGTGTACCATATGTACCGTCGTTCCATGTTCCAATGTTCCGATGTATATGCATGTGTAGTGTATGTAGTATGTGTTCCATATGTGCCGTCGTTCCATGTTCCAATGTTCCAATGTGTATATGCATGCGTAGTGTATGTAGTATGTGTACCATATGTGCCGACGTTCCATGTTCCAATGTTCCAATATATGCATGCGTAGTGCATATGTAGTATGTGTACCATATGTGCCGTCGTTCCATGTTCCAATGTTCCAATATATGCATGCGTAGTGTATGTAGTATGTGTACCATATGTGCCGTCGTTCCATGTTCCAATGTTCCAATATATGCATGCGTAGTGTATATGTAGTATGTGTACCATATGTACCGTCGTTCCATGTTCCAATGTTCCGATGTATATGCATGTGTAGTGTATGTAGTATGTGTACCATATGTGCCGTCGTTCCATGTTCCAATGTTCCAATATATGCATGCGTAGTGTATGTAGTATGTGTACCATATGTGCCGTCGTTCCATGTTCCAATGTTCCAATATATGCATGCGTAGTGTATATGTAGTATGTGTACCATATGTACCGTCGTTCCATGTTCCAATGTTCCAATGTGTATATGCATGCGTAGTGTATATGTAGTATGTGTGCCATATGTACCGTCGTTCCATGTTCCGATGTTCCAATATATGCATGCGTAGTGTATATGTAGTATGTGTACCATATGTACCGTCGTTCCATGTTCCAATGTTCCGATGTATATGCATGCGTAGTGTATGTAGTATGTGTACCATATGTGCCGTCGTTCCATGTTCCAATGTTCCAATGTGAATATGCATACGTAGTGTATGTAGTATTAGTATGTAGTATGTAGTTTACTATTTACGAATTCCCCAGAAACCTCCAAGTGTAATTAGAATGAGTTTATTTCGAAAGAAATCTTTTATATGATCCCCAAATGTATAACAGAAATTACTAAACTTTTAATTATGGAAATATCACTTTAATTGAATCGAAATAATAAACAGTCTTTATGTTATGATTCTCTATCACTGACTCTTTTTACAAAGCATTGATGAATTTTTGTAAGTTGTGTTTTCAACGACGGGAATTAAAAATATCAGCTTTGAACCTCATCCAAGATCTTGGATGGTCGTCATGGTTACTTTTGTCTTCGTTGATTGCGCGCTGAATAGAATCTCGATTCGTCGGCACAGCGTCAATATATGATTTTGACCTGTGCTATTCACGGTAGCAGAAAACAGGAGAAACAGCGTTTTTAGACGTCAATCAGCTTATAACTTTGTTTGATATCTTTTGACTGAATGATTATTTTTGAGAAATTTTTTCACAGAGATGACGTGATCGATAATCGATAATCAAGGATTCACTTCAGTGAAAATGATAGTTCTAGCACTTTTCTACAAGATCTTCATTTTTTTCTTCTTCATTTTTATCTTCCTTTTTAGAATTTTTTTAAAGGTTTTTTTATTCCGAATTGTTCCACTCACCAATATCTTTTCAACAATACCAAATTTATACAGATTGAGTAATTCCTTCAAAAGTTATAGGTAAATGAAAAGAGAGTGCACACTTATCGTGAATAGACTTTAATCAAACTTCTGTCTCTAATGCTGCGAGTTCCTGAAAATGGGAACTTAACCGAATACATTTAAAAAGATCAAGTTGACTGCGGGAATTATATCATCAGTGTATAAGAAAAAATATAAAAGATATCGCTCTTTTTACGAGTTGAGGTCGATATAACGCCTATAATAAATACCCAACTACAACCAGGTCAGCGTGTTTCAAACACACTGTTGGCGACCGCTTCAAAAAAAGGAACTTTCTAGTATAGTATGTGTCACAGAAAAGTTTCTTCACTTTATGCACTTTTTCCAACCTCATGACAGTTTTGCTTTAGATATGATTGCAAAATCGAATCTCACGCCATCAAAATCAACCAACGTCAGCTGGAGAAACAATTTTTAGTCATTTCCGGTCTGCTGGCAAGGTGCTGAGCATTCATTACATTGAAGCGAAAAAAGTTGATCGACGCTAGCAAGGGCTGTAGATAGGCAACTATACTCTTTCTGCAGTAAAAAAAAATGAAGCAATAATTTGACTTTTTAAATTTCGTGCTGATCGATAGGATCCAATTAAGTAGAAGCCGAAGGCTAGAACCGTTTGGTAGGATTTGAAGCCAACAAATCTTGCAAATCGACCCGCCTGTTTTTTTCACAAATGCCAGATTTGAAAATAAATTTAATGCCAAAATTTTTAACAAGTATCATTCAAAAACAAAGAAATTTCTAGATTCAATCCGCCGTCGTCAAAAATGCAGCGCATTTTTCAAGACTTCACTTTTTCTTGCCTTAAGATAAGAAAAGATAGATAATAAAGATTCTGCTCTACTCTAACCCTCCTTAAACTCAATGATAGAATAAATCATTTTAATTGTTTTCGGAGCGCGTGATCAAAAGAAGCAGGCTATTTCACATCTCTCAAACCAGTGAAATTTCTTGTTGTCACGTGACTTCCTTGGTAGGAAATCCTACCAAAACTTGCTTCACTTTTTGGTAAAGGCCGCGGATCTAATAGATCATTTTGTACATACACATTGTCCTATAGTCTTTCTGTTCTCTTTGCTTGATGTAGTTTATCACTCATAGGTGCCAAATAAACGCCCCCCCCCCGCTTGTTAATTTTTCGATCTTTTCTAACCCCCCCCCTGTTTATTAGTTTTTGAAATATTTTCAACTGTCAAAGGGAAGGTCCCTTATTTTGCTCAAAACAGCCTGATTTTTGCCTATATCTACCCTGTTTCGGGGTTTTCAGAAGCATAGCTTCCAACCCTACTACCATAGGATCCACCCCCCCCACAGAGATTTTGGGGTACCTAAAAAAAAAGTGTTACAAAAAGCCAGGTACCTGGAAGTATTCTTAAATTTAGGGGGTACGCGTGCTCTCCTGCACTTGATGCTGAAAACTACAGGCCCATCTCTCTGCGCTCAAACATTGATAAAATCTTTCAAAAACTTATGCACAAACGTCTTATGACTTTTCTTGATCAATCAGGCTCTTTGTATCCACTCCAATTTGGTTTCCGCTCAAAACACTCTACAGAAACAGCACTTCAATATTGTGTTGATCAAATCTTAACTGCTCTGGATGAAGGTGAGTATGGCTGCTCTATTTTCATTGACTTACAAAAAGCTTTTGATACCGTTGACCATGAGATTTTAACTTCAAAACTAGAATTCTATGGGGTTCGTGGGACAGCTCTTGATTGGTTTCGCTCTTTTTTATCTGATTGATCACAATTTGTGTCTATTTCTAGCATTAGTTCTAAAACTAAGCCTATGCTTCACGGTGTTCCCCAAGTCTCTGTTCTTGAACCATTATCATTTCTTCTTTACGTTAACGACTTGCATATCGCTCTTCCTTTTTGCCTAGTTAATTTATTCGTTGATGACACAATGCTTTTTATCATAAACTAACTCTTGAAACTGTAACAATCACCTTTTTGTTGTTACTAAAGTATATTCCGTAAGTCTTATTTTCGAATGACTCCAAATAATGATTTAACACGATATATTTATGGGGTTCGCTATTAATTAATTTCCCTTAGATTCTTTTCTTCTTCCTTTAAATTCAAATTCGTTATTACAATATAGGATTATGCTTAGTGCGGGCTGATGGCCTTGCTATTTGTTTCTTAGGCTGATGGCCTATCTTCTTTCGCTTTATTTCTTCTCTATTTGCTTGCTTCCCCCGACTGACTTCCTTGATTTCGACTCCTGTATTTATACTGTTTTTGAGGTGGTGGAGCGCCACTCCTTCTTCTTGTTTTTCCCATGATTTCTTTCGTTTGATGAAGAACGTTGCTCCGACGTTGCCTTCTCTCCAGTACGTATTTTTTTAAGAATTTCGTGT